>NC_086444.1:601206993-601463791 GCF_028390025.1 Pseudophryne corroboree
CTGAGACAGGTAAAGCAAAATCCACAAAAAAATAAGAATTTACTTACCGATAATTCTATTTCTCATAGTCCGTAGTGGATGCTGGGAACTCCGTAAGGACCATGGGGAATAGCGGCTCCGCAGGAGACTGGGCACAAAAAGTAAAAGCTTTAGACTAGCTGGTGTGCACTGGCTCCTCCCCCTATGACCCTCCTCCAAGCCTCAGTTAAGATACTGTGCCCGGACGAGCGTACATAATAAGGAAGGATCTTGAATCCCGGGTAAGACTCATACCAGCCACACCAATCACACCGTACAACTCGTGATCTGAACCCAGTTAACAGTATGATAACCGTAGGAGCCTCTGAAAAGATGGCTTCCAACAATAAACAACCCGATTTGTTTGTAACAATAACTATATACAAGTATTGCAGACAATCCGCACTTGGGATGGGCGCCCAGCATCCACTACGGACTATGAGAAATAGAATTATCGGTAAGTAAATTCTTATTTTCTCTGACGTCCTAGTGGATGCTGGGAACTCCGTAAGGACCATGGGGATTATACCAAAGCTCCCAAACGGGCGGGAGAGTGCGGATGACTCTGCAGCACCGAATGAGAGAACTCCAGGTCCTCCTCAGCCAGGGTATCAAATTTGTAGAATTTAGCAAACGTGTTTGCCCCTGACCAAGTAGCTGCTCGGCAAAGTTGTAAAGCCGAGACCCCTCGGGCAGCCGCCCAAGATGAGCCCACCTTCCTTGTGGAATGGGCTTTTACAGATTTTGGCTGTGGCAGGCCTGCCACAGAATGTGCAAGTTGAATTGTACTACAAATCCAACGAGCAATCGTCTGCTTAGAAGCAGGAGTACCCAGCTTGTTGGGTGCATACAGTATAAACAGCGAGTCAGATTTTCTGACTCCAGCCGTCCTGGAAACATATATTTTCAGGGCCCTGACTACGTCCAGCAACTTGGAGTCCTCCAAGTCCCTAGTAGCCACAGGTACCACAATAGGTTGATTCATGTGAAACGCTGAAACCACCTTAGGGAGAAATTGAGGACGAGTCCTCAATTCCGCCCTATCCGAATGAAATATCAGGTAAGGGCTTTTATAGGATAAAGCCGCCAATTCTGATACGCGCCTGGCTGAAGCCAGGGCCAACAGCATTACCACTTTCCATGTGAGATATTTCAAATCCACTGTGGCAAGTGGTTCAAACCAATGTGATTTTAGGAACCCTAAAACTACATTGAGATCCCAAGGTGCCACTGGAGGCACAAAAGGAGGCTGTATATGCAGTACCCCTTTGACAAACGTCTGAACTTCAGGCACTGAAGCCAGTTCTTTCTGGAAGAAGTACGACAGGGCAGAAATTTGAACCTTAATGGATCCTAATTTTAGGCCCATAGACAATCCTGCTTGCAGGAAATGTAGGAAACGACCCAGTTGAAATTCCTCCGTAGGGGCCTTCTTGGCCTCACACCACGTAACATATTTTCGCCAAATGCGATGATAATGTTTTGCAGTTACATCCTTCCTGGCCTTGATCAGGGTAGGGATGACTTCATCTCGAATGCCTTTTTCCTTCAGGATCCGGCGTTCAACCGCCATGCCGTCAAACGCAGCCGCGGTAAGTCTTGGAACAGACAAGGTCCCTGCTGGAGCAGGTCCTTCCTTAGAGGTAGAGGCCACGGGTCCTCCGTGAGCATCTCTTGCAGCTCCGGGTACCAAGTTCTTCTTGGCCAATCCGGAGCCACGAGTATCGTTCTTACTCCTCTCCTTCTTATGATTCTCAGTACTTTTGGTATGAGAGGAAGAGGAGGGAACACATATACCGACTGGAACACCCACGGAGTTACCAGAGCGTCCACCGCTATTGCCTGAGGGTCCCTTGACCTGGCGCAATATCTGTCCAGTTTCTTGTTGAGACGGGACGCCATCATGTGCTGAGGAAGTCTGCTTCCCAGTTGTCCACTCCCGGAATGAACACTGCTGACAGTGCTATCACATGATTTTCCGCCCAGCGGAGAATCCTTGCAGCTTCTGCCATTGCCCTCCTGCTTCTTGTGCCGCCCTGTCTGTTTACGTGGGCGACAGCCGTGATGTTGTCCGACTGGATCAATACCGGTTGACCCTGAAGCAGAGGCCTTGCTTGACTTAGGGCATTGTAAATGGCCCTTAGCTCTAGGATATTTATGTGAAGAGACGTTTCCATGCTTGACCACAAGCCCTGGAAATTTCTTCCCTGTGTGACTGCTCCCCAGCCTCTCAGGCTGGCATCCGTGGTTACCAGCATCCAATCCTGAATGCCGAATCTGCGGCCCTCTAGAAGATGAGCCTTCTGTAACCACCACAGGAGAGATACCCTTGTCCTTGGAGATAGGGTTATCCGTTGATGCATCTGAAGATGCGATCCGGACCATTTGTCCAGTAGATCCCACTGAAAAGTTCTTGCATGGAATCTTCCGAATGGAATCGCTTCGTAAGAAGCCACCATTTTTCCCAGGACTCTCGTGCACTGATGCACTGACACTTGTCCTGGTTTTAGGAGGTTCCCGATTAGCTCGGATAACTCCCTGGCCTTCTCCTCCGGGAGAAACACCTTTTTCTGGACTGTGTCCAGAATCATCCCTAGGAACAGTAGACGTGTTGTTGGAATCAGCTGTGATTTTGGGATATTTAGAATCCACCCGTGCTGACGTAGCACTACCTGAGATAGTGCTACTCCGACCTCTAACTGTTCCCTGGACCTTGCCCTTATCAGGAGATCGTCCAAGTAAGGGATAATTAATACGCCTTTTCTTCGAAGAAGAATCATCATTTCGGCCATTACCTTGGTAAAGACCCGTGGTGCCGTGGACAATCCAAACGGCAGCGTCTGAAACTGATAATGACAGTTTTGTATCACAAACCTGAGGTACCCTTGGTGAGAAGGGTAGATTGGGACATGGAGATAAGCATCCTTGATGTCTAGAGATACCATATAGTCCCCTTCTTCCAGGTTCGCTATCACTGCTCTGAGTGACTCCATCTTGAATTTGAACCTTTTTATGTAAGTGTTCAAAGATTTTAGATTTAAAATTGGTCTCACCGAGCCGTCCGGCTTCGGTACCACAAACAGCGTGGAATAATACCCCTTTCCCTGTTGTAGGAGGGGTACCTTGATTATCACCTGCTGGGAATACAGCTTGTGAATAGCTTCCAATACTGCCTCCCTGTCGGAGGGAGACGTTGGTAGAGCAGACTTCAGGAACCGGCGAGGGGGAGACGTCTCGAATTCCAATTTGTACCCCTGTGATACTACCTGCAGGATCCAGGGGTCCACTTGCGAGTGAGCCCACTGCGCGCTGAAATTCTTGAGACGGCCCCCCACCGTGCCCGAGTCTGCTTGCAGAGCCCCAGCGTCATGCTGAGGACTTGGCAGAAGCGGGGGAGGGCTTCTGCTCCTGGGAAAAGGCTGCATGGTGCAGTCTTTTTCCCCTTCCTCTGCCCCGGGGGACATGAACGAGCGGCCTTTTTCCCTCTTGCCCTTATAGGGACGAAAGGACTGGGTTTGAAAAGACGGTGTCTTTTTCTGCTGAGAGGTGACCTGGGGTAAAAAGGTGGATTTTCCAGCCGTTGCTGTGGCCACCAGGTCCGATAGACCGACCCCAAATAACTCCTCCCCTTTATACGGCAATACTTCCATATGTCGTTTGGAATCCGCATCACCTGACCACTGTCGCGTCCATAACGTTCTTCTGGCAGAAATGGACATCGCACTTACTCTAGATGCCAGGGTGCAAATATCCCTCTGTGCATCTCGCATATATAGTAATGCATCCTTTAAATGCTCTATAGTTAATAATATACTGTCCCTATCCAGGGTATCAATATTTTCAGTCAGGGAATCCGACCAAGCCACTCCAGCGCTGCACATCCAGGCTGAGGCGATCGCTGGTCGCAGTATAACACCGGTATGTGTGTATATACCTTTTAAGATATTTTCCAGCCTTCTATCAGCTGGTTCCTTGAGAGCGGCCGTATCAGGAGACGGTAACGCCACTTGTTTTGATAAGCGTGTGAGCGCCTTATCTACCCTAGGGGGTGTTTCCCAACGTGCCCTAACCTCTGGCGGGAAAGGGTATAGTGCCAATAATTTATTAGAAATCAGCAGTTTTTTATCGGGGGAAACCCACGCTTTATCACACACCTCATTTAATTCATCTGACTCAGGAAAAACCACTGGTAGTTTTTTCACACCCCACATAATACCCTTTTTTGTGGTACTTGTAGTGTCAGAAATGTTCAATGCCTCCTTCATTGCCGTGATCATGTAACGTGTGGCCCTACTGGACATTACGTTTGTCTCGTCACCGTCGACACTGGATTCAGTATCCGTGTCAGGGTCTGTGTCGACCATCTGAGGTAACGGGCGTTTTAGCGCCCCTGACGGTGTCTGAGACGCCTGAACAGGCACTAATTGATTTGTCGGCTGTCTCATGTCGTCAACAGTTTTTTGCAAAGTGCTGACATTGTCACGTAATTCTTTAATTACTACCATCCAGTCAGGTGTCGACTCCCTAGGGGGTGACATCACTAACACAGGCAATTGCTCTGCTTCCACATCATTTTCCTCCTCATACATGTCGACACAATCGTACCGACACCCAGCACACACACAGGGAATGCTCTGATAGAGGACAGGACCCCACTAGCCCTTTGGGGAGACAGAGGGAGAGTTTGCCAGCACACACCAGAGCGCTATATATATACAGGGATAACCTTATATAAGTGTTACTCCCTGTTATAGCTGCTGTATTTATATATTAGCTGCCAATAGTGCCCCCCTCTCTGTTTTACCCTGTTTCTGTAGTGCAGGACTGCAGGGGAGAGTCAGGGAGCCGTCCTTCCAGCTGTGAAAGAAAATGGCGCTTGTGTGCTGAGGAGAAAGGCTCCGCCCCCTTCACGGCGGCCTTTTCTCCCGCTTTTTTCAGGAAACTGGCAGGGGATAAATGCATCCATATAGCCCAGGAGCTATATGTGATGCATTTTTTTTTAGCCATATAAGGTTTTTATATCGTTTTTATTGCGTCTCAGGGCGCTCCCCCCCAGCGCCCTGCACCCTCAGTGACCGGAGTGTGAAGTGTGCTGAGAGCAATGGCGCACAGCTGCAGTGCTGTGCGCTACCTTATTTGAAGACAGGAACGTCTTCTGCCGCCGCTTTCTCCGGACCTCTTCGCTCTTCTGGCTCTGTAAGGGGGCCGGCGGCGCGGCTCCGGGACCCATCCAGGCTGAACCTGTGATCGTCCCTCTGGAGCTAATGTCCAGTAGCCAAGAAGCCCAATCCACTCTGCAGTCAGGTGAGTTCGCTTCTTCTCCCCTTAGTCCCACGATGCAGTGAGCCTGTTGCCAGCAGGACTCACTGAAAATAAAAAACCTATTTAAACTTTTACTTCTAAGCAGCTCAGGAGAGCCACCTAGCTTGCACCCTTCTCGTTCGGGCACAAAAATCTAACTGAGGCTTGGAGGAGGGTCATAGGGGGAGGAGCCAGTGCACACCAGCTAGTCTAAAGCTTTTACTTTTTGTGCCCAGTCTCGCTATTCCCCATGGTCCTTACGGAGTTCCCAGCATCCACTAGGACGTCAGAGAAAACGGCATTATGAGCCCCGTTTTTTTCATGAAACAAATAGGTCAGAGGTATATTTGAATAGCCTGAAGCGAAGCGTTGGGCAAAACTCACGATAATACCCCACTTTTATCGTGTGAAAATTTAGCGGAGACATAAGAATACCCCCCTAGTTATCTATATCTGTATACAGAGTACAAGAAGTGGGTTATGATCACGTCAAGTTGGCATGGTTATAACTGTTTTCACCATATGAAATTGTTGGAAGTTCTTGATAGGAAGACCTAAATACATGCCTAAGAGGATACAAATAGATGCATTACAGTTCACAGATCAGCAGATTGTGGAAGAGCAGTAATATAATGCTGCTATAAATCTTTTATATCTTTATTGTCCAACTATGACAATTTACTCACGTTTTACTTCAACTAGTAGTCTGATTGGTGGTGGTCACACTGTTACTGTGATGCTGATGTGAAAGGCCTAATACAGGCATTTCCAACCTTGGTCCTCAAGGCACACAAACAGTGCAGGTTTACATGATATCCAGGCTTCAGCGCAGATGGTAAATCAAAATAACTGAGGTACTAATTAAGTCACCTATGCTTAATCATAGATATCTCTAAAACCTGGCCTGTTAGTATGCCTTGAGGACTGAGGGTGGGATTGTCTGAACTAGTAATTATTTAAAGTTTTCATGGACACAGAAAATGCCAGTGGGATAAGGTATGTCCTGGCACAAAAAACCCCACAAGATTGCAAAAATCTACCATTTGTACAATCATGACTGTATAAAACAGGGGTAGGCCATGTTTTTCTCATTGGGTGCCAAACTTCTTTTTCTGTGTGAAAGGGTCAACACGAGTTGAAATTCCCGGGACTTTGACCCCCTGGAATTTACCAGGGTCGGAGACCCCGGAATTTCAACACGGGTTGACCCTAGATGAAATACCCTTGTTGATCCGCAAATTACCGGGTAGAAATTCTAGACCCGGTAATTGGCTTGTCTGTGTGAAAGGGGGGTCAGGCATGGCCCGGTAAAACGACTCAGCAGACTTTCAGACATTTCTGTCTGAAAATGGTATGAGGAATGGGTGGGAGACACAAAGGTATTCTCCAAAGTATGAAGATTAGAGAGAAAAAATGTGATCTAAGAAATGTAAAATGTTTTTTTTTCTAAACAAGAAGAAATAATAAAAGTTAAGTGCTGGATAATTATTTTAGGTCTTGCATTTGAAACAGATCTTAAAGTAAATGTAGTTTTTCACTCAAACAAAAAAAAATATGTAATTGTCCGACAAGTCCGGGCTCTCATCTCACACAGCTGAGATAAGCCTTGTCGCAGAAATTAGCAAGGGTTTCTTCCAAGAATTACATGTCCACTGAATAATACAAACTGTGGAGTTAAAAGGCAGTGATTAATCATAAAGTGATATTCATAAATAGTAGGAAGGTGAAATGTGTCACACAGTACAATAGATGCAAGGACATGTAATCAGACACAATATTATGGTTTTATTTAATGCCAAGAAAAGATTTTCAAAGAATTGAAATTGAGGGACTTAACGGCTAAATCATAGAATGGAATGAGTCTGTGCATCTGCACTTCTCACTTGCATCCATTAAAACCATACAGATTAGCAGATGCACGGTGATTCATCTGTCAGCTCAGGTTTTCTGTATTACATGTCATGTGAGAATGCTTGCTGTCATTTATCCAGGGCTATAATCCTGATATTCCTAATGTCAAAAAGCAATCCCTAATATTTCTAAGTATAGAGAAAGTATTCAACAGTACTGCTGATACAAGAAAATAATGACGCTTATTAGACAGACACATGCAATAAGCCATCAATTATTATTAGTCAAGTCCTTTGGATATAATACAACACTAAGGGGCAGATTCAATTAGGCGCTGGATTTGCTGCGTGGGGAATAGCTCTGGGTTTTATGCTCAGAGCTATACATTTAATCATCATTTTCCCCATGCGGTAAACCTGAGTTATTGCGCAGTAGCCCACTGATTCCGCATAACATGCAGACTCGTACTGTTTTTTCCTGTGCGTTTAATGAAGGGTACATTTAACGCTGCAGCTGGAAGGAAAAATCCTGCCACAGGTGATTAGCTTGCACGGTTCCTACAGCTACATGAATCGGGCAGCGTGTTCAATTACAGATGTGTCCTCATACATCTTGCCTCAGTGCGCCACGCAGCAGGAGATGCCTGGCGTGAGTGAGCTGACAGGTCCCATGCAACTCCATTATCGATGGGCGTCTTTTACTGCTGAAAATACGTCTTATTCTCATCACTATGCGAATAAATGTACCAGCAGATTAAATAACAAGCTGATTAAATGGGATGAAGTCAGGATCCCGTCAGTCAGAATCCCGGAAGTCAGAATACCGATGCCGGGATACCGACCGCCAGAATGCCGGCAGTGCCGCCACAGCTATTCCCCCTTCTGGGTGCCCACGACACCCATGGAGCGGGAATAGGACCAGTGGCGAGCGCAGCGTGCCACTGAACCCGCAGCAGGGCGAGCGCAGCGAGTGCTGGGATCCCGTACTCAACCCGAATAAATGACAAGCTGATTAAAATTATATGTGGCATGCCTATATTCTGTGTGGGTCCGTAGCTGTATCTGCATATGAAATACTATGTTGCAGTGTTACCTTATTGGTGTGGACTCAGAGGCGTAACTGTGGGAGGCAATGGAGTCAGCTGCCACCAGGCTCCTGCTCTGCAGGGGGCACCTCTCCTCCTTTTTCGTGACACCATTCAAGTTTATTGATAGCTGCTGCTATCTCTTCCTCCCTGCACCTTACAAGTCACACTCTCTTTATTATAGGTACACATTTTACAAGTGTCATACCCAGGATTAGAACCCACGACCTATTACACTGGAAGAAGATACAGTACCTTACTGATAAAGCTATTTGCTCCTGTATAGGAAGCGTGCTAATTCTAATTATATGAGGTTACTGCGCTGACAATTACAAGTAATTTCACATAGTTAGAATTCTCAGGCTTCATATATAGGAGCAATTAGCTCCATCAGTAAAGTTCCTGTTTCCAGTGTAATAGGTTGTGGGTTCTTATCCTGGGTATGACACTTGTAAAATAATTGTCAGAGAAATAATCCGCATTGTGAGTGACTGAGCAGATCTTTGTAGTGTGTGGCTGCACTCTACATAGATCTGCCTAGTTGCAATGGTTTCTAATTCTAATCTGCAGGCTTCCTACGCAGGAGCAAATAGCTCTATCAGTAAGATGTCTGCACTTAGTGTAACAGGTCATGGGTTCAATCCTGGGTATGACTGCTAAGAAATGTGTTATTTAAAATAAATGACAATGATATATATATATATATATATATATATATACATACAGTACACACACTTTTTTCAGAACACTCCATATATACACACTATCTCTCTCTCTCTCTCTCTCTCTCTCTATATATATATATGTACATACAAATATTTATATATACTGTAGGCGGGGCACCAATATTTATCTTGATTCCGGGCAACTGGGATGAACATACGCCACTGTGTCGACTATATATGTTCCCAGACTGGATCGTAATAAATATGAAACATTAAGAATTAATAGAATTAAAGAAGCAAAAAAAAAGACTATTTGGGAGAATACAAAGTTTATGCCAGTGAATCTCATAATGTGATCTGGCATGAACATTAAGACAATTACTGAAAATGGAGTAAAGATTATTTTACCACCAACATTAAAGGCTGACATATATTGGAATTATCTAATTAGGGACCTATTATTATGGCATGAGTAGAAGGATTAAGCGGTGATAGAAAATCTGTTCCAGGCCAATTTATCAATAAAAATTGTCAGGTCAAGCTCCCCACGAATACTGGTCTGAATCAGTAACCCTATTGCTCACTAGGCCAGTGCAGAGGGATCCCCTGCACATACGTATTTACAGTGGGCACCACTGTGGCCCTGTTCCCCACTACACAATGCAACAATTACCGTCACTGTGAAGCGAGGGTGGGATCAAGATGATGTAATTAAGCACAGATCATGACAATAGCTGGCAGGACCACCTACTTTCAATTAAGTGGGATGCTACGGGCGGATGGTGGCCGCGAGAAGCCACACAATTTTGCCCATCCTTCCTGGCAGCCAGGAGTGCCACTAGCCTCTAGAATGAAGGTGGCATGCGTGCTAATCACTGGTTTTAGCAGCCTGTAGCAGTGCAGCGATCTGCTTTTTTGGAAGTTTAATTGGCTTGGCCTGTAGGCCAAACCCTCTTTGTTTAAAGTCTTCCCACACTCTCTTCCCCTTCAGCATGTTTGGTTTTGTAGTTTAGCATTGGCTATTGTTGCAGAGGGAAAGAATAGCAGGTCACCAGTCCAGGTGCAACTATATAGTTGAGGTTAGCGCCCTTCATTGCTGGTAGTTGGCTGTACCACGCTAACAAGGGGCAGTGTCATCACCCAAATGGGTAGGTAGTCAAGTTAAAAGATTGAGTGTATACCTTTATAGTTTATAAGGGTTTTACAGTTGTGCTTGCTTCTCATTTAAACCATAAAGCTATATTTTGGACTCATCTGTCCACAAAACATTGTTCCAATAGCCTTCTGGCTTTTCCAGGTGATAGCAAATTGCAGAAGGGCAGCAATTTCTTTTTGGAGAGCAGCAGCTTTCTCCTTGTAATCCTGTTATGCACACCATTGTTGTTAAGTGTCCTTCAGATGGTGGACTCATAAACATTAACATTAGCTAATGTGAGAAAAGGCCTTCAGTTGCTTGGAGGTTACCTTGGGCTCCTTTGTGACCTTGCAAACCATTAGATGCTTTGCTCTTGGTGTGAACTTTTCCTGGGGAAGGTACTAATGGTCTGGAATTTCCTCCATTTGTATACAATCTGTCTGACTGTTGATTGGTGGAGTCCAAACTCTTTAGAGATGGTTTTGTAACCTTTTCCAGCCTGAGGAGCATCAATAACTCTTCTTCTAAGTTCCTCAGAAATCTCCTTTGTTCGTGGCATGATACACTTCCACAAGCGTACGGTGTGAACATCAGACTTTGATAAATCCCAGTTCTTTTAAAAAGATAGGTTGTCCACTCACACCTCATTGTCATCCCTTATATGCAGTTATTGCTACACAAGGGGGTCATACCAGATACTAAAAAGCAAAGGTTTACATACTATTGACACTCACAGATATGTGATATTGGATCATTTTCCTCAATAAAAAATGAGCTTGTCTAATTTTTTGTCTAATTTGTTTGATTTGGTTCTCTTTAGCTACCTTTAGGACGTGTGAAAATCTGAGGTAGTTTTAGGCCAAATTTCATTAGAAATATAGAAAATTCTGAAGGGTTCACAAACTTTCAAGCACCGCTGTACATGTACAGTATATGCTCTCAAGAATGCATCAGCTCAAACACAGTAGTATAGTGCCAGTCGTATAAGTGTGTATACTGAGTGGTAGCTTTACTAAAGCTTTTGAAACAGACCAGTGGTGGTGTTGCCCACAGCAACCAATTAGATTTTGTCTGTCATTTGTCTACTGCATTCTAGAAAATGATGGACAGATTGGTTGCCAAGGTCAACAGAACTACTTCTCTGTTTTAGAAGCTCTAGTAAATCTACCCCTTTAACTCCAAAATGGCATATACAAGGTCACTGGGTTTGGATACTAATTACCCAGGCCTAATATGCAAGGCAGGGGCCCAGGTCAGCTGTGCAGAGGGAACGACTCTCCCTTTATTTAGGCATATTGTTGCTCTCCACGGCCTGAAGCACAGAGAATGCACAGAGGTGTGACAATGTAAGATCTATAAGTCAGAAAACCATATTTGTCAACAAACTAATAATGTAATGACGTATCACATACACAA
The DNA here is from genome assembly GCF_028390025.1 of Pseudophryne corroboree. Taxonomy (NCBI): domain Eukaryota; kingdom Metazoa; phylum Chordata; class Amphibia; order Anura; family Myobatrachidae; genus Pseudophryne; species Pseudophryne corroboree. The sequence continues at coordinate 601,218,464 of NC_086444.1, forward strand.
GAGAAAAGAGTGTCCCTGACACTGGGCCTGATTCAGATGTGGTTGGAGTTGGTCTCAGCAGTGATTAGCGATGTATAGTAATGCAACAGGAAGCGCCAATCACATTTTGACGCCTCCTGCTGCAGTAATAATTTTTACCTGCGTCCTAGAACACAGTATTGGATCAGCCATACCATCAGGAAGCATTCAGCACCCATAGGGACGCGCAAGCCACCAATCTCAGAGGCCAGGAAATCTCCATGCAACGACGGAGATCCCTGGCCTCTTCCTTCCCCCAAAATAATATGCGGTAACACGCCACCATTTAGAGAAATAGAGGCTGGCACCGCCCCCTACCTTCCCCCAAATGGCATTGGACTGTCATTCACTGACAGTCTAATGCTGGCCTGCATGCTACGTTGCAGGACCCATTCGCGCACTCACAAATTAGGTCTGGCGCATACGCAAAGTACCGATAAAAATGTTCCCATAAAAATTTAAAGGCAATCGTTTGAAATGTCAGTTGGAGAGAAACATTAGAAAAATCCTTTACCAAATACTTTTGCTGGATTTTGAGTCATGTTGCCAATTTATCTTCAAGGTCCTGCAATATCCCATCCCTCTCATTATCTACACTTTTTACATTTTGAGGTATATGCAATTCACGGCGAATCGCGGCAAATTATCGCCGTTTTTTAATTCGACACAATTCGACAGGTGAATTCCGGCAGGTGGCTGCCGGAATTCACCATATTCAATGAAAAACGGATTCGACATTCCCGCGGGCGAAAAACGGACGATTTGCCGGATTTTGCCGCGATTTAAAAAAACGGGAAAAAACGGGAAAAAATGGCGTGGGGTCCCCCCTCCAAAGCATAACCAGCCTCGGGCTCTTCGAGCTGGTCCTGGTTCTAAAAATCCGGGGGAAAATTGAGCAGGGATCCCCCGTATTTTTAAAACCAGCACCGGGCTCTGCGCCTGGTGCTGGTGCAAAAAATACGGGGGACAAATAGAGTAGGGGTCCCCCGTATTTTTCACACCAGCATCGGGCTCCACTAGCTGGACAGATAATGCCACAGCCGGGGGTCACTTTTATACAGTGCCCTGCGGCCGTGGCATTAAATATCCAACTAGTCACCCCTGGCCGGGGTACCCTGGGGGAGTGGGGACCCCTTCAATCAAGGGGTCCCCCCCCCCAGCCACCCAAGGGCCAGGGGTGAAGCCCGAGGCTGTCCCCCCCATCCAATGGCTGCGGATGGGAGGCTGATAGCCTTGAGAAAAATGACAAGAATATTGTTTTTTCCAGCAGTACTACAAGTCCCAGCAAGCCTCCCCCGCAAGCTGGTACTTGGAGAACCACAAGTACCAGCATGCGGGAGAAAACCGGGCCCGCTGGTACCTGTAGTTCTAATGGAAAAAAATACCCAAATAAAAACAGTACACAGACACCGTGACAAGTAAAACTTTATTACACACTGCCGACACACACATACTTACCTATGTTGACACGCCGACTGCCACGGTCTCCGACGATCCGAGGGTACCTGTGAAAAGAATTATACTCACCTTCCAGCGTCCAGAGGTACATCCACGTCCAGAGATACATCCACGTACTTGTTAAAAAAAAAAAAACGAACACCCGTACCACCGGACTGAAAGGGGTCCCATGCTTTCACATCAGACCCCTTTCCCCGAATGCCGGGACACCACGTGACTCCTGTCACTGAAGTCCCTTCAGCCAATCAGGAAGCGCTACTTCCGTGGCGCTCACCTGATTGGCTGTGCGCTGTCTGAGCTGTCAGACAGCGCATCGCAAAGCCTCTCCATTACTTTCAATGGTGGGAACTTTGCCGTCAGCTGTGGGGTTACCCGCGGTCAGCCGCTGACCGGCGGGTGACCTCACCGCTAGCCGCTAAGTTCCCACCATTGAAAGTAATGGACGGAGCTGTGCGATGCGCTGTCTGAGTTCAGACAGCGCACAGCCAATCAGGTGAGCGCAACGAAGTAGCGCTTCCTGATTGGCTTTAGAGACCTTTCTGTGACAGCTGTCACTCTGAGAGGTCTCTCTGCATTCGTGGAAAGGGGTCTCATGTGTCAACATGGGACCCCTTTCAGTTCGCTGGTCGGGTGTCCGGTTTTTTATTTTGCCAAGTACGTGGATTTATCTCTGGACCCTGGTTGAGGTGAGTATATTGATCTTTTCTTTTCAGGTATCCGTGGATTCTACTTGGAGAAGAGGACCGATGTCGGCGTGTGAACATAGGTAAGTATGTGTGTGTCGACGTATGAAATAAAGTTTTACTTTCACGGTGTGTGTGTCCTGTTTTTATTTGGGTATTTTTTTTCCAGTAGTACTACAGGTACCAGCGGGCCCGTTTTTCTCCCGCATGCTGGTACTTGTGGTTCTCCAAGTACCAGCTTGCGGGGGAGGCTTGCTGGGACTTGTAGTACTACTGGAAAAAACAATATTCTGTCATTTTCCTCCAGGCTATCAGCCTCCCATCCGCAGCCCTTGGATGGGGGGGACAGCCTCGGGCTTCACCCCTGGCCCTTGGGTGGCTGGGGGGGGGGGACCCCTTGATTGAAGGGGTCTCCACTCCCCCAGGGTACCCCGGCCAGGGGTGACTAGTTGGATATTTAATGCCACGGCCGCAGGGCACTGTATAAAAGTGACCCCCGGCTGTGGCATTATCTGTCCAGCTAGTGGAGCCCGATGCTGGTGTGAAAAATACGGGGAACCCCTGCTCGTTTTGTCCCCCGTATTTTTTGCACCAGCACCAGGCACAGAGCCCGGTGCTGGTTTTAAAAATACGGGGGATCCCTGCCCAATTTTTCCCCGCATTTTTAGAACCAGGACCAGCTCGAAGAGCCCGAGGCTGGTTATGCTTTGGAGGGGGGACCCCACGCCATTTTTTTTTTTAATTTTACCATTCCAGCAATAAAAAAATAAAAAAAAATATTTTTAAAAATATATAAATAATACTTGTGCCTCCAAAAAAAAATAAAAAAGTACCTAATCCCTTCTAATATAAATAGATATGCAATTCCCCAAAAAAAAAAAAACCACAAAAAAAAACGTTTAAATTTTTTTTTATTGTTTTCACCCTCCAAAGTGTGGCGGATTGAAAATGACGAATTTACTGTCTAAAAGCACTGCTGTCGAATTTCCAAACTTGAATTGAATATGCTTTTGTCGAATTGCAGCACTTGTATCATTGCAGAAAAGTCGAATTTGCAAAAAGTCGAATTTCAAAAAGTCGAATTTTGAAAGTCCGTTTTTTTGACGGAAAGCACTGAATTGCATTGACAAATTTTTTTTTTGGCGACAAATACCCGAAATTCGACAATTTCGGGAATTCGACCGCAATTGCATATACCCCTTTGTCTCCTAAAATACTGCTTGCTCAACAAATCAGGGAAACTTCAGTAAATGCCTTTCATCCACCACTTTAATCTAAGATATTTAGCCATACAAAACACAATCTTATATACATGAGGGCACAATGCCAGGGGCATAAGTGCATCTAACACACATTTAGCAAATCCTTTTCTGAATTACCTAGTGACTACAATGAGAAGAGGGAGAGTTAAAGCGGCTTTATGACAACCTAGGTAGCCTAATGGCTGGTGAGGCTACGTGTGAGTGGGTTGACCAATGAACAGCTTAATCTCTGCATTTGCGCAATCTGATTGGTTCTCCTTTCCACAAACACTGTTTCTGCAGCGTAACATACCCATGTTTTTAGGTTGTAGCCGTGAGACTAACCACAAAGCCCCCAACAGCTCCACATAGACACCACCACAGCTGCGGGGATGATAAGGGCCAAATCAATCATAGGTGGTACTGCAAATATAACTGGTATTTCTCTGTGAACAACTCACCAGTCTGCCTGACAAGCTGCACAATAAAACATTGAAAGTCTCATATAAACTTCATAAATTGCAGGGTTAAGTTACTTTCAATCTTAAAGATATTGTGCAAAATCATTTAATGTTCTCTGTCAAAAAATGTCACTATGATCAAAGGAAGAAGCAAAACAAAATACAGCTACAAGACATGGGTAAATTGCATAATATGCTTCACTCTCTGGAAGGAAAAGTCTAGACTAGTTATATACTTACTGTATGCACAGAAAAGACCGTTTTTATTGTTTTCCTCTCTTGCATTAAAATCAAAGCAGGGCAAGGCTCATGTATCCCTATTTACTGAAAAACCTGGCTGCTGAAACTGGATGACATTATGCTTAGCTGGTTTTCCTATAACTGGAAAAATAACCAGTAATCTCCTGTTTATTGTTGTCCAATACTAATAATTAGAGATGAGCGGGTTCGGTTTCTTTGAATCCGAACCCGCACGAACTTCACTTTTTTTTCCACGGGTCCGAGCGACTCGGATCTTCCCGCCTTGCTCGGTTAACCCGAGCGCGCCCGAACGTCATCATGACGCTGTCGGATTCTCGCGAGGCTCGGATTCTATCGCGAGACTCGGATTCTATATAAGGAGCCGCGCGTCGCCGCCATTTTCACTCGTGCATTGAGATTGATAGGGAGAGGACGTGTCTGGCGTCCTCTCCATTAGAATAGAGATAGATAGATTAGATAGAGAGAGATTGTGCAGAGTCGCAGACAGAGTTAGTTTACCACAGTCAGTGACCAGTGCAGTTGCTAGTTAACTTTTATTTAATATAATATATCCGTTCACTTCTCTCTGCTATATCCGTTCTCTGCCTGAAAAAAAAAACGATACACAGCACAGTCAGTCACACAGTGTGACTCAGTCTGTGTGCACTCAGCTCAGCCCAGTGTGCTGCACAGTCATCAATGTATAAATTAAAAGCTTATAATTAATTGTGGGGGAGACTGGGGAGCACTGCAGGTTGTTAGCAGGAGCCAGGAGTACAATTATATTAATTAACAGTGCACACTTTTGCTGCAGGAGTGGTGACCAGTGCCTGACCACCAGTATAGTATTGTTGTATACTACTAATATCTCTTTAAATATCAACCAGTCTATATTAGCAGCAGACACAGTACAGTGCGGTAGTTCACGGCTGTGGCTACCTCTGTGTCGGCACACGGCAGGCAGTCCGTCCGACCAGAATTGTATTATTTATTATTATATACCTACCACCTAACCGTGGTTTTTTTTTCATTCTTTATACCGTCATAGTGTCATCCTAATTGTTACGAGTATACTACTATCTCTTTATCAACCAGTGTACAGTGCGGTAGTTCACGGCTGTGGCTACCTCTGTGTCGGCACACGGCAGGCAGTCCGTCCGACCAGAATTGTATTATTTATTATTATATACCTACCACCTAACCGTGGTTTTTTTTTCATTCTTTATACCGTCATAGTGTCATCCTAATTGTTACGAGTATACTACTATCTCTTTATCAACCAGTGTACAGTGCGGTAGTTCACGGCTGTGGCTACCTCTGTGTCGGCACACGGCAGGCAGTCCGTCCGACCAGAATTGTATTATTTATTATTATATACCTACCACCTAACCGTGGTTTTTTTTTCATTCTTTATACCGTCATAGTGTCATCCTAATTGTTACGAGTATACTACTATCTCTTTATCAACCAGTGTACAGTGCGGTAGTTCACGGCTGTGGCTACCTCTGTGTCGGCAGTCGGCAGGCAGTCCGTCCATCCATAATTGTATTATTATTATAATATATACCACCTAACCGTGGTTTTTTTTTCATTCTTTATACCGTCATAGTGTCATACTAGTTGTTACGAGTATACTACTATCTCTTTATCAACCAGTGTACAGTGCGGTAGTTCACGGCTGTGGCTACCTCTGTGTCGGCAGTCGGCAGGCAGTCCGTCCATCCATAATTGTATTATTATTATAATATATACCACCTAACTGTGGTTTTTTTTGCATTCTTTATACCGTCGTCATAGTGTCATACTAGTTGTTACGAGTATACTACTATCTCTTTATCAACCAGTGTACAGTGCGGTAGTTCACGGCTGTGGCTACCTCTGTGTCGGCAGTCGGCAGGCAGTCCGTCCATCCATAATTGTATTATTATTATAATATATACCACCTAACCGTGGTTTTTTTTTCATTCTTTATACCGTCGTCATAGTGTCATACTAGTTGTTACGAGTATACTACTATCTCTTTATCAACCAGTGTACAGTGCGGTAGTTCACGGCTGTGGCTACCTCTGTGTCGGCAGTCGGCAGGCAGTCCGTCCATCCATAATTGTATTATTATTATAATATATACCACCTAACCGTGGTTTTTTTTTCATTCTTTATACCGTCGTCATAGTGTCATACTAGTTGTTACGAGTATACTACTATCTCTTTATCAACCAGTGTACAGTGCGGTAGTTCACGGCTGTGGCTACCTCTGTGTCGGCAGTCGGCAGGCAGTCCGTCCATCCATAATTGTATTATTATTATAATATATACCACCTAACCGTGGTTTTTTTTTCATTCTTTATACCGTCGTCATAGTGTCATACTAGTTGTTACGAGTATACTACTATCTCTTTATCAACCAGTGTACAGTGCGGTAGTTCACGGCTGTGGCTACCTCTGTGTCGGCAGTCGGCAGGCAGTCCGTCCATCCATAATTGTATTATTATTATAATATATACCACCTAACCGTGGTTTTTTTTTCATTCTTTATACCGTCGTCATAGTGTCATACTAGTTGTTACGAGTATACTACTATCTCTTTATCAACCAGTGTACAGTGCGGTAGTTCACGGCTGTGGCTACCTCTGTGTCGGCAGTCGGCAGGCAGTCCGTCCATCCATAATTGTATTATTATTATAATATATACCACCTAACTGTGGTTTTTTTTGCATTCTTTATACCGTCGTCATAGTGTCATACTAGTTGTTACGAGTATACTACTATCTCTTTATCAACCAGTGTACAGTGCGGTAGTTCACGGCTGTGGCTACCTCTGTGTCGGCAGTCGGCAGGCAGTCCGTCCATCCATAATTGTATTATTATTATAATATATACCACCTAACCGTGGTTTTTTTTTCATTCTTTATACCGTCGTCATAGTGTCATACTAGTTGTTACGAGTATACTACTATCTCTTTATCAACCAGTGTACAGTGCGGTAGTTCACGGCTGTGGCTACCTCTGTGTCGGCAGTCGGCAGGCAGTCCGTCCATCCATAATTGTATTATTATTATAATATATACCACCTAACCGTGGTTTTTTTTTCATTCTTTATACCGTCGTCATAGTGTCATACTAGTTGTTACGAGTATACTACTATCTCTTTATCAACCAGTGTACAGTGCGGTAGTTCACGGCTGTGGCTACCTCTGTGTCGGCAGTCGGCAGGCAGTCCGTCCATCCATAATTGTATTATTATTATAATATATACCACCTAACCGTGGTTTTTTTTTCATTCTTTATACCGTCGTCATAGTGTCATACTAGTTGTTACGAGTATACTACTATCTCTTTATCAACCAGTGTACAGTGCGGTAGTTCACGGCTGTGGCTACCTCTGTGTCGGCAGTCGGCAGGCAGTCCGTCCATCCATAATTGTATTATTATTATAATATATACCACCTAACCGTGGTTTTTTTTTCATTCTTTATACCGTCGTCATAGTGTCATACTAGTTGTTACGAGTATACTACTATCTCTTTATCAACCAGTGTACAGTGCGGTAGTTCACGGCTGTGGCTACCTCTGTGTCGGCAGTCGGCAGGCAGTCCGTCCATCCATAATTGTATTATTATTATAATATATACCACCTAACCGTGGTTTTTTTATACCACCTAACCATGGCAGTCCGTCCATAATTGTATACTAGTATCCAATCCATCCATCTCCATTGTTTACCTGAGGTGCCTTTTAGTTCTGCCTATAAAATATGGAGAACAAAAAAGTTGAGGTTCCAAAATTAGGGAAAGATCAAGATCCACTTCCACCTCGTGCTGAAGCTGCTGCCACTAGTCATGGCCGAGACGATGAAATGCCAGCAACGTCGTCTGCCAAGGCCGATGCCCAATGTCATAGTACAGAGCATGTCAAATCCAAAACACCAAATATCAGAAAAAAAAGGACTCCAAAACCTAAAATAAAATTGTCGGAGGAGAAGCGTAAACTTGCCAATATGCCATTTACCACACGGAGTGGCAAGGAACGGCTGAGGCCCTGGCCTATGTTCATGGCTAGTGGTTCAGCTTCACATGAGGATGGAAGCACTCAGCCTCTCGCTAGAAAACTGAAAAGACTCAAGCTGGCAAAAGCACCGCAAAGAACTGTGCGTTCTTTGAAATCCCAAATCCACAAGGAGAGTCCAATTGTGTCGTTTGCGATGCCTGACCTTCCCAACACTGGACGTGAAGAGCATGCGCCTTCCACTATTTGCATGCCCCCTGCAAGTGCTGGAAGGAGCACCCGCAGTCCAGTTCCTGATAGTCAGATTGAAGATGTCAGTGTTGAAGTACACCAGGATGAGGAGGATATGGGTGTTGCTGGCGCTGGGGAGGAAATTGACCAGGAGGATTCTGATGGTGAGGTGGTTTGTTTAAGTCAGGCACCCGGGGAGACACCTGTTGTCCGTGGGAGGAATATGGCCGTTGACATGCCAGGTGAAAATACCAAAAAAATCAGCTCTTCGGTGTGGAGGTATTTCACCAGAAATGTGGACAACAGGTGTCAAGCCGTGTGTTCCCTTTGTCAAGCTGTAATAAGTAGGGGTAAGGACGTTAACCACCTCGGAACATCCTCCCTTATACGTCACCTGCAGCGCATTCATAATAAGTCAGTGACAAGTTCAAAAACTTTGGGTGACAGCGGAAGCAGTCCACTGACCAGTAAATCCCTTCCTCTTGTAACCAAGCTCACGCAAACCACCCCACCAACTCCCTCAGTGTCAATTTCCTCCTTCCCCAGGAATGCCAATAGTCCTGCAGGCCATGTCACTGGCAAGTCTGACGAGTCCTTTCCTGCCTGGGATTCCTCCGATGCATCCTTGCGTGTAACGCCTACTGCTGCTGGCGCTGCTGTTGTTGCCGCTGGGAGTCGATGGTCATCCCAGAGGGGAAGTCGTAAGCCCACTTGTACTACTTCCAGTAAGCAATTGACTGTTCAACAGTCCTTTGCGAGGAAGATGAAATATCACAGCAGTCATCCTACTGCAAAGCGGATAACTGAGTCCTTGACAACTATGTTGGTGTTAGACGTGCGTCCGGTATCCGCCGTTAGTTCACAGGGAACTAGACAATTTATTGAGGCAGTGTGCCCCCGTTACCAAATACCATCTAGGTTCCACTTCTCTAGGCAGGCGATACCGAGAATGTACACGGACGTCAGAAAAAGACTCACCAGTGTCCTAAAAAATGCAGTTGTACCCAATGTCCACTTAACCACGGACATGTGGACAAGTGGAGCAGGGCAGGGTCAGGACTATATGACTGTGACAGCCCACTGGGTAGATGTATGGACTCCCGCCGCAAGAACAGCAGCGGCGGCACCAGTAGCAGCATCTCGCAAACGCCAACTCTTTCCTAGGCAGGCTACGCTTTGTATCACCGCTTTCCAGAATACGCACACAGCTGAAAACCTCTTACGGCAACTGAGGAAGATCATCGCGGAATGGCTTACCCCAATTGGACTCTCCTGTGGATTTGTGGCATCGGACAACGCCAGCAATATTGTGTGTGCATTAAATATGGGCAAATTCCAGCACGTCCCATGTTTTGCACATACCTTGAATTTGGTGGTGCAGAATTTTTTAAAAAACGACAGGGGCGTGCAAGAGATGCTGTCGGTGGCCAGAAAAATTGCGGGACACTTTCGGCGTACAGGCACCACGTACAGAAGACTGGAGCACCACCAAAAACTACTGAACCTGCCCTGCCATCATCTGAAGCAAGAAGTGGTAACGAGGTGGAATTCAACCCTCTATATGCTTCAGAGGTTGGAGGAGCAGCAAAAGGCCATTCAAGCCTATACAATTGAGCACGATATAGGAGATGGAATGCACCTGTCTCAAGTGCAGTGGAGAATGATTTCAACGTTGTGCAAGGTTCTGATGCCCTTTGAACTTGCCACACGTGAAGTCAGTTCAGACACTGCCAGCCTGAGTCAGGTCATTCCCCTCATCAGGCTTTTGCAGAAGAAGCTGGAGGCATTGAAGAAGGAGCTAACACGGAGCGATTCCGCTAGGCATGTGGGACTTGTGGATGCAGCCCTTAATTCGCTTAACAAGGATTCACGGGTGGTCAATCTGTTGAAATCAGAGCACTACATTTTGGCCACCGTGCTCGATCCTAGATTTAAAGCCTACCTTGGATCTCTCTTTCCGGCAGACACAGGTCTGCTGGGGTTGAAAGACCTGCTGGTGACAAAATTGTCAAGTCAAGCGGAACGCGACCTGTCAACATCTCCTCCTTCACATTCTCCCGCAACTGGGGGTGCGAGGAAAAGGCTCAGAATTCCGAGCCCACCCGCTGGCGGTGATGCAGGGCAGTCTGGAGCGACTGCTGATGCTGACATCTGGTCCGGACTGAAGGACCTGACAACGATTACGGACATGTCGTCTACTGTCACTGCATATGATTCTCTCAACATTGATAGAATGGTGGAGGATTATATGAGTGACCGCATCCAAGTAGGCACGTCACACAGTCCGTACTTATACTGGCAGGAAAAAGAGGCAATTTGGAGGCCCTTGCACAAACTGGCTTTATTCTACCTAAGTTGCCCTCCCACAAGTGTGTACTCCGAAAGAGTGTTTAGTGCCGCCGCTCACCTTGTCAGCAATCGGCGTACGAGGTTACATCCAGAAAATGTGGAGAAGATGATGTTCATTAAAATGAATTATAATCAATTCCTCCGCGGAGACATTGACCAGCAGCAATTGCCTCCACAAAGTACACAGGGAGCTGAGATGGTGGATTCCAGTGGGGACGAATTGATAATCTGTGAGGAGGGGGATGTACACGGTGATATATCGGAGGGTGAAGATGAGGTGGACATCTTGCCTCTGTAGAGCCAGTTTGTGCAAGGAGAGATTAATTGCTTCTTTTTTGGGGGGGGTCCAAACCAACCCGTCATATCAGTCACAGTCGTGTGGCAGACCCTGTCACTGAAATGATGGGTTGGTTAAAGTGTGCATGTCCTGTTTTGTTTATACAACATAAGGGTGGGTGGGAGGGCCCAAGGATAATTCCATCTTGCACCTCTTTTTTCTTTTCTTTTTCTTTGCATCATGTGCTGATTGGGGAGGGTTTTTTGGAAGGGACATCCTGCGTGACACTGCAGTGCCACTCCTAGATGGGCCCGGTGTTTGTGTCGGCCACTAGGGTCGCTTATCTTACTCACACAGCGACCTCGGTGCAAATTTTAGGACTAAAAATAATATTGTGAGGTGTGATGTGTTCAGAATAGGCTGAAAATGAGTGTAAATTATGTTTTTTGAGGTTAATAATACTTTGGGATCAAAATTACCCCCAAATTCTATGATTTAAGCTGTTTTTTAGGGTTTTTTGAAAAAAACACCCGAATCCAAAACACACCCGAATCCGACAAAAATAATTCGGTGAGGTTTTGCCAAAACGCGTTCGAACCCAAAACACGGCCGCGGAACCGAACCCAAAACCAAAACACAAAACCCGAAAAATTTCAGGCGCTCATCTCTACTAATAATATGATCATAAATAAACTAACCACATAAACTGCACTGGAGCCCAACGATATCAGGCTATAGCTCCAATCCATACCTACCCGACATCTTAATTTGAGGAGCTTGTAGGATATAGAAGATGTTCTGCAGCAGCAGGAACTCACAGTATACATGTGAAGCAGTACAGCGGTGACACAGCGATTTAGTTCGCACACGGTGCGGCTGCGGGGTAGACAAGGTCGCACACTCAGGAGAGCAGAAGATGCACGTCAGGAAGAATTCTCTCAGACTGTGCACTAAGCACCTCCTCTTGCACTGAGCTGACACTTGGAGAGAAAACACTAGAGCAGGGAAGCTGCCTCTAGTGCTGGGAGCGGAGACAGACCACAGAGTGATCCACTGTCTAATACCCCCCCTCGCTCATGGTTACATACATTTGCATAACACTTTATCAAAAACATTTCTCAAAGTTTTCCTGTAACCAAAAACATATTAATAAAGCATGGTAAGCAAACAGTAAAACAGATCAACATTTCTCAAAAGTATTCCAGTCCACATTTTGTAATGAACATATTCAGATAGTGTGATGACAGTCCCTTTGTCAACATATCAGCAGCATTGCTCTCGCTTGCTATGTAATCCACATTGACAGACTTGTTTTCCACTAACTCACGGATAAAGTGATGTCTAATTGCAATGTGTTTGGACCGTCCATAATGCTTGGTGCTGGAAGACAAATCAATAGCTCCCTTTTTATCACATGCAATGTTGATAGTCTCACTGCGGTAAAGAAGGCTAAGCTCACATAAAGTCTCCTTCATCCATAAAGATTCTTTTGCAGTTTCTGTAAGTGCCATGTACTCCGCCTCAGTGGTGGATAGGGCAACAGTGGGTTGCTTTTTGCCCACCCAGCTGATGGCTGCCCCTGCCAAAACGAACAAGTATCCCGTATAGGAACAACAGTCATCCTCATCTGATCCCTATTCGGCATCACAGAAATTTTCCAAAGTCATACCTTTTGACTTTGTAATTATCAACTTTAATGAACTTGTACCTTTTAGGTACCTTAAGATTCTTTTGAATGCAATCCAGTGTTGCCTCCCAGGCATAATTGCAAACTCGCTTGCCTGGCTCACTGCATGTGTGATGTCGGGGCGAGTCCCAATACTTGCATACATCAAGCTACCAACAGCATTTTAATAAGGAACCTCTCTCATTTCCTCTATCTCTTCCTGACTGCTTGGTGACATGGTCTTTACCATCTTTATGCTTTTGTCAATAGGAGTGCTCACTGGTTTTGCATCAGACATACCTGCAAAGTATTGCTTCAATATATGTCTGTTGATCAATTGTAACAGTCCCATCTTTCAGGTTTTGTACAATTCTCATGTCTAACAAATGATTTGCAGGGCCTAGATCCTTTAGCTTGAATCTTTGTTTCAGCTGCTGTTTTACATCATTAATGTGCTCTCCTTGACCTGCTAGCAATAGATCATCCCCATACACAACTATGATGAACCGCTTTTCTTCTATAGTTTTGTGATATAAGCAGTGATCAGTCTCTGACATAACAAAGTTCATCTCTAGCAGCACAGCATCCAGCTTTACATACCAACAATGACCACTTTGCTTTAGGCCGCACAAAGATTTCTTTAAGAGGCAAACTTTTCCCTCTTGGAACATACTCTAGTTATAATGTTCAGGTGGTTCCATATAAATCTCAATTAACTCTCCATTTAGGAATGCAGAATCAAAGTCTAACTAGTATAACAATAAATCATGAAGTGTAGCAATGGCAATGACTAACCTCAAGGTGCTGTACCTTGCGATAGGCGAAAAGATCTCTCTGTAGTCGATCCCAGATTTTTGTGTGTATCTTTTAGCAACAAGGCGGGCTTTAAAATGAGCAATAGTCCCATCTGCATTCAGCTTTCTGCAAAAGACCCACTTGTGCATGATTGTCTTACGGTTATTTGGCTTGTCAACTTCAGTACATGTATTGTTATCATCCAGCTCTATATCTATTGCTGACTTCTATTCTTTCCAGTCGCTACTTTATTTTGCTTCCTGTATATTCTGGGGTTCACAGTAAGCTATATTTGCATATTTCTCACTGGATCTTTTGGATGGAACACCTTTATTGTTCCTCATGGAACTTGTTTCCTGATTGGGTATCGCATTAACACATGTACATGTACAATTTCTGCTGCCTGTACATCCAGCGATACATACTGTTGCTGTGATTCTTGTTCCACTGTTCCAGTGATTGGTGCTGTCTCATGGAACACCACATCTCTAGACTTTAGAAGACATTTGTTTGTAATGTCACAAAGCCTGTATCCTTTGCTTTCTTACAGTATCCTAGTATAATACATTCCACTGACTTTGGATCTCCATCTTTTCTCCTTAGGTATATATGCATAAGCTTTGCAGCCGAAGACATGGAGACGATTGACAACTGGCTTTTTCTTGGACCACGCCTCCAGTGGCGTTTTACCTTTTACGGCTACTGTGGGTGCATGGTTTTTCAGATATACTGCAGTAGACACTGATTCCGCCCAAAAGCTTTTCTCCAGGCCTGCGTCACTCAACATAATCTGTGCTCTCCCAAATATTGTACGATTTGCATGCTCACTCACACCATTTTGTTCTGGCGGGTAAGCAATTGTTAGTTGATACTGTATGCCATATTTTTTCAGAAACTGTGCTAAAACTCTGTTGTCATACTCTCCATCATTGTCAGATCTCAAGACTTTTAATTTCAGACCTGTCTGAGTCTCCACCAGGTTCTTGTATTCCACAATTTTATTGACAACTTCACTTTTAACTTTCAAGAAATACATGTGTCATCCTTGGGGCATCATCAATAAATGTTATAAAATACTTGTAGTCACTCATTGATTCCATCTCCATTGGACCACATATGTCAGTATGCACTAGGGCTTGTGGTATTTCCGCTCTATTAGTAGACTTAAGAAATGGGGTACTAGTCTGCTTTCCTTTTATACAACTCTCTCACACAGGTTTCTCAGTATTACTCACTGTGATTCCAGTTGCCATTCTATCGAGTAGTTTCTGGATGTTGTCATATCCCAGATGACCTAGGCGCCTGTGCCACAGCTCCATTGACTGGTTTGAATCAGAGGCCGCCATTGCAGAACACTCCTCGGTGTCTAGGACATACAGTTGGTTGCACCGGGTTGCTGAAGCAATTACAGTCCTTTTCACATTTTGCACCATACATTTACCCTTTGCAAACTGGACTCTGTAACACTTTTTCTCCAAGATGCTTATAGCAATGAGATTGCTTCCCAATTCTGGCATGAACAAGACATCTTGGATGTCCATAATAACTGTTTCACCTTTAATTCTCAGATGCACTGTGATTGTCCCAAATTTTTAAGCAGTAAAAACTTTGTTTCCAATCCCTTTTACTGTAATGTGTTCACATGCTGTCAGTGAATTGAACCATTCCTGATTACAACTGAAATGCCTAGTGGCCCCCGAGTCCATGTACCAGCAATCCTTCTTGTGACTATCTGCTACATTCAATGCTGACTCATTTGGTTTGTCACGCTTGTTCTGCGTACCACGACAATTTCTCAGTCTGCAATCTGAGGCCTTGTGCCCCACCTTCTGACATATAAAGCAACTGAACTTGAGCTTTATGGACTTAGTACCTTTTGTGAATAAGGCAGAACACTCTGCATTTGTCTCGACAGAAATACGTTCTTGGAACTGCAGCAGCTTGGCTCTTACAATTTCTGTTGTCAGCTTGGTATCATTAGACTCCAAAGCTACTACCAGGAAATCGAATTCTGGCATCAGATATTGTAACATCGCCACCGCCACTTCCTTGTCATCCACCTGTGCCCCCACAGATGCCAACTGCTGAACTATTGACAGTATTTTATGAATATAATCATTCATGTCTTTACAGGCACTTAACTTTGTCCCGTACAGCATACGCCTCAAGTTTGTTCTTCTCATCAGACCTTTGTCCTCATACGCCATTTGCAGAGCTGCCCACATGTCTTTGACTGACACTTTCCCGCTGATAGTGTAGGAGACGTGTTGTTCCACGGCCAAGCCTTTTTGTCCCGATGGCTCTATCCACTTCAACTGGGTTTGTGTCTTCTTCTGGCTCAATTGTGACTTTCTATAACTTATCCTGCTTAAGTTGCATCTCCATGGCAAATTTCCACATTTGTAATTCTCTGAGCCTTTTAGGTTTGTAAAGTTCATGCTGTTCTCTGTACTGTACATTATTCTCTATATTTAATAAAAGTACTCCTTTAATCAGCTGCACTTTTATTTCTTATGTACCTCTGTTTTAGAATGCCTTTCCGACTTGGGGTCCTGGGCCCATAACCTGTTGGCAGAGTGTTGCGGTGTCGGATAGGGATGTTAGTCCACACAACGGCACTTAACCAGGATGACTGGTTTATTCAGATAACAGAGATAACAGTTTGTAGGATATAGAAGATGTTCTACAGCAGCAGGAACTTACAGTATACATGTGAAGCAGTACAGCGGTGACACAGCGATTAGTACACACAGGATGCGGCTGCGGGATAGACAAGGTCACACACTGAGGAGAGCAGAAGCTGCACGTCAGTGCAGTTGTCTCTCCTAGGAAGAACTCTCTCAGACTGTGAGGAAGCTAAGTACCTCTTCCTGCACTGAGCTGACACTAGGAGGAAAAACACTAGAGCAGGAAATCTGCCTCTAGTGCTGGGAACGGAGACAGACCACAGAGTGATCCACTGTCTAACAGAAACAATGTAGACACATCACCTCAGGCAGTAGAACTTGGAGGTGATGAAGAGAGGCCTTTATTTCCCTCTCTATCGTTCTGTCAGGAGAAACAGGTGTATAGAGGCAACCAAACTAATAGACCTTTTCTTTCCAATACACATCTCCCACTTTAACTGTTGGGGATATGTATTAAGTAGTGAAATGAGTGGAGAAGTGAGCCAGTGGAGAAGTTGCCTATGGCAACCAATCAGCATTGACGTAACATTTATAATTTGCATACTATAAAAATATACAGAGCAGCTGATTGGTTGCCATGGGCAACTTTTTCACTAGCTCACTTCTCCACTCTTTTTACTGCTTAGTACATCTCCCACACAGTGTATGTTACTAAATGCAGGAGGTGGTAGATGGTAACTAAGCATGTGCCTCCCACTGATGTTAGAGGAGCAGCGACATTAATAGTGGAGAAAGGGAAGCCAAAGGATAGGCTGCACTAGAAAGACCTGGGGGCAGCTGTATCAAACCTTCCAAAGAGGACAGGTGGAAAAATTGCCCATAGCAACCAATCATCTGTCATTTTACAGAATGCACCTAACAAAGGCCATCTAGAAGCTGATTGGTTTGGCAAATTGACAAAGTCTACTCTATACAAGATTTGATACATCTCCATCAACACCCCTTACCCTCCCTCCAGTCACAAATTATTTTTTGCTTACTGCATATATGAAAAATAACGCCAATCACCAGTGGAAGGAGCGATTACTGGTGCACTGCGCACACATCGCTGCTGCAATGCACACGAACTATGATTGGATTGCTATCCTGCTTGCAGTTAGGATTCATTTGCAAGTTGCTGACAGGGAGCAACCATTTCATGGGGGGGTAACAGGAGTGGCGGGCAAAACATTTTTGTGGCATATACAGTATCAGCTGCCGACTGATATCATGTATGCAGGAATCATGTCTATGGCGCATTTTTCTTGGACTGTCCCATCCATCGGCAGCAGTATCCCGCGGTAGGGGGCAGTTGGGAGACCCGGTCTTCACCTGTCTGCAGCTGTCAATAGATACTGTGCTTAAGTATTTTATTTCTTTAATTTTCCAAGGTGTAATATGACACAAGGTAAGGATTCTGAGAGGGTAAAAAAATTTCTGCAGGCACTGTATAACATACTTTGCACAGGCTTGGACTGGCCCACAGGGGTACAGGGGAAACCACCGGTAGGCCCCACTGTCTGCCCCCAATCTAGGGATCAGGTCTCAGACTATGCAGTTGAATGAAACATTATACATATTTTGTCTAATACTGCACAGGACTATGGTGTATTCTCTGCAGTGCATTACTGTGATTAATGTGGTGCATTATCATGCATGCACTAGCAGTATTTACTATATATATATTTATCAAAGGGCCCAGATCTAATGGTTATACAAACCAATGTGGTGGATGGCCACACCCTCTGTGGAGACTGGCCACACCTCTAAGCATGGGCCCCTAGCACTGCATTTTCCCGGTGGGCCCTTCATTCCCCATTCCGAAACTGACTTTGCTCCCCAATGTAACAAGTTGTTGGATGTCAATAGCAAATCGGTGGAATCAGGGATATAATTAGGGGTGTGCGGCCGATGCCTGTGCATTGAAAGCAGGGCTCTGTGGGTGTTCACTGTGCCTGGAGAGACACCCTGCAACCAGAATCGCTACTGCAGTCATGCCGGAACATCTTTTGGACACTCCAGACGGGTACCCCACAGTCTGTACAGCCGATTGGAGTATCCTTAGAATGCACTTACTACACTTACTGCCCCCTCTGCGTGATGAAATAACATTGTGTGTGCGACGTCATGACGTTGTGCACTCAGGGGGCGGACCCAGCACAGGGCACATTTGTTACTGCATTTAGTGGACAATACATATTCAATGTTTCATATTGTAACTCATGCAAATCTTGCTACAGCCCTTTCTACAGGGTGTAGTATGTGTTGCCGGCGGTCGGGCTCCCGGCGACCAGCATACCGGCGCCGGATTCCCGGCCGCAGGCATATCAACTGGCCGAGCGCAAATGAGCCCCTTGTGGGCTCGCTGCGCTCGCCACGGTGCGGCCACGGTGCTATCTATTCTCCCTCCAGGGGAGTCGTGGACCCCCAAGAGGGAGAAGAAATGTCGGTATGCCGGCGGTCGGGATTCCGGTGCCAGTATGCTGGTCGCCGGGAGCTCGACCGCCGGCAAAGTGAAGACCACCCCTTTCTACATGTTTCCTGCTTAGTAACTCCATTAGACACTACTAGTGTAGAAATAATTTACTTTCACTCCTTCATCTAACAAGTATCTTAAATTAGTTCCCACCATGTTTTCAGTCATAGATCTGCAGCATTTTCTATTTTCCTAATATAATTTGACAACTGCTTGTTTATCCATTATCCCACTCCCTGGATCCCATGTTTCTCTGTGTGCTTGCCTGGTATTTGCAGACATTCTCTGCTCAATGCAGAGCTATAATAATAACTGAGCTATTACTTTGCGTATTGATATATTCCCCAGCTGATCGCTGGCTCATCCTCTGCCCGTTCCAAGCAGCCTGTTAAGCTCCTTTAGTCAATAGCTGTTCTAGTTTTCATTACTCCCTGGAAATGTGGCTGCTGCAAGCTCATCCGTCATTCAATTACGTCCCATTTCAGTCCTATCATACACGTGTCATAAAGTTGCTTAGATCAAAACTTCTGTTAATTCTATGAGCATCCCTGGAGCCCATGTACGTGATATGAACAGTACCTCCGTGTCTCGGTAGAGCTGAACTGCAATTGTTAAATGTGTCCTTTTGGACTGCTTAATGTATGTGTCACCACCCAGAGGAGTACAAGAACATGTGTAGAAAAGAATTCACAGAAGCACACACATATTACCCCTGCATTGAGTGCAGACTACTTGGAATGATGCACAAAATGTTTTATCTTCAAATCAATATTATTTTATAGTAGATGAATGGTGTGAATTTTTAAATACACACAAGCGATGTATGTGTAAACTCCTGTAAATAATACATACTTGCCAACAATGTAATACTCCTTTCTGGGAGAAGCCCGGAAAGGAGAAGCAGCTATGGACTATAGGGGAGAGCACTGGTGTCATTAGGCTCCATGACGGTAAATCCCGGGAATACCGGTTCCTTCAGGAAGAGGCGTGGCTACAAGTATGGCGATTTGTGTCAGTTTAGCTCCACCCCCGCCCCCACTTTGAACCGCAAATCCCTGTATTATCTGCCTATCCTGCCTGCTTCCCTAGGAAGCAGGAGGTACTCGGGAGGAGTACCCACGACTTCCGGAAGAGATGGTATGTATGAAATAATGGCCCAAATGTATTAAGCCTTAACGAGAGATAAAAGGGACATGTACTAAGCAGTGATAAAAGTGGAGAAGTGAGCAGGTGGAGAAGTTGCCCAGCCTTTTTGGTACCGGAATTGACGTCAGACACTCGCCCTGCAAACGCTTGGACATGCCTGCGTTTTTCCAAACACTCCCAGAGAATGGTCAGCTGACACCCATAAACGCCCTCTTTCTGTCAATCACCTTGCTGTGCGAATGGAATCTTCGTTAAATCCATCGCCCAGCTCTGATCCACTTTGTACCCGTACAAGGCGCCTGCGCATTGCGGCACATACGCATGCGCAGTTTTGCTGAGTTTTAACCTTATCGCAGCAAAAAGTTGCTAGCAAGCAATCAACTCGGAATGACCCCCTAAATTCGTCCCAAAGTGATTGCACATTACAATTGTACTTTTAAGTTGTATCTGTTCACATTGGGCTTTATTTAGATGTGGTTGTTATTGCGATTGCTGTTGCTATCATTTGCTGTTTTCCATTGCGATTATATGCTAATATGGGCAGAAGCAAACCTGAGCATAAGGACAAAAAGCAAAGAGAGGCAGCGCTATACCAGATGGATTGTCACATAATAACAGCACAGACCCTGGAACGGTATATCTCACTTCCAACGCTGGAGGAATATCAGTCTCAGATTGATGAAATTCAAAAGCATGGGGAGTCCTTACCAGAATTGCGGTGGTTTTAGGAGAGTCCGACCCTTTAAATGGAAATCAGTCCAACAGTTGTTGCTTTTACCGGTGCGGTGTGGCTGCGGTAAGATTGGCAGCATGTAACACCAAATTCCACAGGTGCAATGTGTGAACTTCATCGAACATATGTGTGAACTTACATAGTAACATAGTAACATAGTATCTAAGGTTGAAAAAAGACAATTGTCCATCGAGTTCAACCTATTTGTGGTCTCCTATGCACGATTATTTTGTATAAAATTTTGACTGAAGTTGATGACTGCCGTTACGTTTTACCCCTCTTTTTTATAATAACCATAGTGCGTGACTATGCCCCGTAACCCTGGATATCCTTATCCATTAGGAATTTATCTAACCCATTCTTAAAGGTGTTGACTGAGTCGGCCATTACAACTCCCTCAGGCAGGGAATTCCAAACGTATCATCCTTACCGTAAAAAAGCCTTTACGCCGTATTGTGCAGAATCTCCTCTCCTCTAACCTGAGCGAGTGTCCACGAGTTCTCTGTGTTGATCTAACCAAAAACAGGTCCTGCGCAAGATCTGTATATTGTCCCCTTATATATTTGTAAATGTTGATCATGTCCCCGTCATGCGACATTCAGGCTTCGGCAAATATTTCTCTAGTTATGTGTCATAGCTCCCAACTGTCCGGATTCTGGCATAAAAGGCCTGATTTTGCCGACCTGAACTTTCACTGAATAAATTGGTAGAAGCATTTGGGAATACTGGAGAAGGACTTATTTTGATTCGATTTTACCTTAATATGTGTTGAGAGCAGGGCTGCTATCAAATAGGCAGTGTCGTGTAGCAGCCCCCCCCCTCCCCCCCCCCCCCCCCCCCCGGGAGGGGCTGTTTTGAGCAGGACGTCTACAGGAGGAGGTGAAGTGGAAACAGTAATGGAGAGCAGATTGGGGAACTTCAGGGGAGAAGGGGGCGGATGACTTAGGCAGATTGGTGGCTGGCTGACAAGAGCACTTGGGGGGGGGGGGACTGGGGATCTTAGGGGTAATCCAGCAGGGGGAGCAGGACCATACAGGAGATTTGAATGGGTCACCTTTCTCATCTCTGCCCAATGTGCTCTTTCCTGCTCCTCTCTCTCCTCAATTCTGAGCTGAAAGTCTGGTGGATCTAGCTGGTGTGGAGCTGTTCCACTGGTATGTGTGCCGGACAGCATTCAGCTGTGTGTGCAGGCAGACAGGAGACGGAAGTAGCTCAGATGGAGGTTTAACCAGCCGAGTAACTGAGTGACCATGTCTCTTAGTTATGGGCCGCTGGGGCTGGGCTCAGGCTGGCCAGGGTTATTCGTGCTGCTCAGCATACAGCCCCTGCTTCTCTTCTCAGGGTTGAAACATTATGACGTTGTGACATCATGATGTCTCATTCCCTGTCCGTCACTCATACCACCAGCGCCGCCCACCTCTTCACCTGGTGACATCCTCAGTCAGGACTATCAATCAGGCAGCCTGGCACATATTGGGAGGGGGGGGTTGAGAGCTCGGTAAAGGACATCACAGCCGGGCGCACCGATCACGAGCTATCCTGCGAGAGTGGCGGTTGGCACCCCATTACATTACGGAGCAGTGGATCATGAGGGTAAAACTCACTGCTGGTCTGGGCAGCTGTGGGTCTCTTAGTCCCCATGGGCCGCAATGTTAGTTCCGCCTCTGAATATCACTGTACATTCCTTTCCAAATACATTGGTGCAATTAATTGGTTAAGAAAACTGAAGACATCTCTACTACATTCCTCAGCAGAGTTACTTAAAAAAAATGTATTTATATTTTAATGACAAAGCTACAGCCGTGGTTTTATCTCCTATCATACAGCAGTAGGTTAGGGAATGGAGATAGGCTATTAATTAATTTTCTTGGTGTTAGTAGCCATTTTTTCCGTATTGGACACTATGATTAATCCATTTGTGACAGTGAATGCATTCAGATGAACGTATTATACATCTACGCACTTATCTCCTGACCTTTTTCTACTGCCATCCTTACATAAGCTCTTGAGATTTCTATATCTCATTTCCATAAAGCTCACTGAGTCATCAGTCATCCGCTGATCTAGAATATTCCTGACTGTGTAGAACCCCCATTTACTCACGCCCATGCTAAGAGACTCCATAGTCATATATGGTGTCCAAAGTAAATACTGCCTCGGCTGCGGTCAGGCTGATTAATGTAAGGGCTCTAGTCTTGTTTGTGCCAGGATCGATACTGGAATTATTTCAAGACTTTTCTGAGAAACACCTTTCTGAGTTCTCCACTGTCTATAATCAAATAGAGTCCAGACAAGGAATAATTAAACACCAAATAAAATGAATCAGCTGCTTCCCACACACTGCATCAAATTAAAATACCTTTGAAGATTACAATCCAGGCTACTAAATTAACAGAAAAGTTTGAAACAAGTTAGAACAGCAGCTCGGACTGGTCTATAAGTACATCCATGGTTGTTCTAATATGGTGTTTCTAACTCATACTGTGCAGGAAGTTACGATGCATATTGAGTAGCGGACTGCATTCCAGCTGAAGAAAAGAATAATAATCTACTTAAAAGCTGACGCGCTGTGATGTAAAACTTAGTGGTCCCTGTGCCAGGGATACAGTGGTGCATGAAGCTACTGTTGTGCAGTAACCTGTCTAGTGTTTGCACCGCGTCATAGAAGACTGCTGAGAGTATTGGGTCATAAGGGCTGGCAAAAACACACTTATTTCCGTAGACAGGTTTTAATGTTCTGCAGATTAATGTGACCTAATTTGGTGTGAGATATCAGGGTCTCCACTTCATAAGGCACAATAGCAGCCTGGGCTCCCCCTCTTGCCCTTTCATCGCTATTTAATTCCTTTCGCTTTCTCCATTCACTTAAGAGACTAATCAGATTAAATCGTTTTCCAAAAGGTGCTCTCTGTCTCTCTCTGCCTGTGCCTCATCCTGCTCTGCCCCCTCCCCTATTGCCTTCTCAAGAAAACTGATTTTGGCAGCCAGATCGTTAGACTGTTTTATGCCTTTGAGTTCTATTACCTCATCCTGCCTGCTGTTATTCACCTCCTCAAAACTAGTCTAGCTGGGCATACATGGCACACTCGTCACTGTTTCTCTACCTGGAACCAGGCTCTGATGCCATTGCTGATCATCTCAGCAACCTCTCTCTGTAACTCAGCTTGGTAACTCACTCTCAAACACACTCTGTGCAAACTTTCCCCGTGAGCTTGTTGCACTAAGTTCCATCCGGTTACAAAGCTTTGGGTGTATTTTCTTTTATGCATGGTTAGTTAGTGTTATGCATTTTTTTCTTTTAATAAAAACTACACCAATCTCGCATGTGGTAACCCCCCCCCTCAGAACTGGATATATTGGATCTACAACTACAGTGCTCTTCAAATAAAATGGCTACAGAAAATAATCTGGCTACATGTTGCAGTACATAGGGCATATTTATCAGAGCATGGAGTAGCTTACTCAGGAAGCACCATTGCAATATGTTCCCAGGATGGAGATATTATAATATCAACGGAAAGCACAATTTTATTTTATTTTAATAATGTTTTTTTCCTACAGTATTTTTCTTATATCTGGCTAGCTAGCTCATACATGTGCAAATCCCCCTGACTGGACCGTTGGAGTAGTAAGTTAATTCTTACCAGGTTGGCGACCTTTTAGGAAAAATCAGCCTTATCACTACATAATAATAAATAGGTCTTGCAATATAAACTGCTTAGAAATGATCCATTTGAATACATATTTTCTTATTTAGTATTCTGGTATATGTTAATATGTCTAATCACTTCTTGTAAGATGGTCATACCACTGAAATAGGTGCCAAAAAGACATACAATGTAAAATCACTTCATTCCCGTACATCAACATTTCCTTTCCAAGCATTAAGCAATATTACGTACCTACAAATCTAGCAAAGAGTAATGGGAAGGAGTGGCTGTGTGTTATATAATATACTCTCATTGCTACATTTAAAAATAACAATGCGGTAAAAAATAGAAAATCTGACAAAGGAGACTTAACCTTTTTAGTTATTTCCATAAACGCCTCATGACATTTTCACAGGCATGAACAATCTCAGAGACATATGGGGACTAAAAGAAAATAACTTGCTTTTGGTGGTCTTGTCTGTAGACATCTAACATGGGGCCTAATTCATATTTGTTCACAAATATGATTGTTTTTGCACAAATCCAATGGTATGAGTTCTGCGCAGATGCAAGACTTGCTCTGCACATGTGTAGAATGGGTCTTGCGATGTCGCTTACAGCCCCCTGTCATATGCAGCATGACTGACATGCTGCAGTGTTTGGGGGGCGGCACCTGGCACTGTTCTTCAAAACATGGAATGGGAGGGGGGGGGGGGGGGGGTGTCACCTCCAGTTTTAAAGGTGCAATGGGTCCAGACACAGACTTCCTGGATATGTGTGTCCAGATCCGGCGGACAGACTGAGTAAGCTTCAGCTGTCCAGTTCCTAAATCAATCGCAACTTGCGACTAGTGATCTGAGGCAATTGCACTTTCGTTTCCTTGCGACTGTGCAATTCCTTACAATCATGAATCAGGCTCATTGTCACTGGAACCTTAATAGCTCATTCAACATGTGTCCTGGTAAAATATGCTAAATCGCACAAACACTAATATGCACATTTGAAAAGGAATTAAAAGGTGTTTTACATGTGTCTTTCATGCTTCGTGTTTTTACCAATATCATCTTCTGAACTGGTAGCATACTTTAAAAATCTGGTGCCGCATTCTTAAAATGTTCCATTCATTGATAAAGTTGTAAAACACAGTGGTGGGAACTGCACCTTTTTGAAGTTTCCATTGACCAGATCTTGAATCTCCCAGTATATTTTTTTACCAATGCGCTTGTATGTTATGTAATAAAACCCTCATATTTATTTGCAAATTTATTTTTTTCTTTTCATAAATTTGACCTACAGAAATAAATAATTTCTGTAAATAGCAGAATGCTACCTCATTAAAAATAAAAGCTCTTTCAAATTGTCAACCTGCTTATGGATTAACTAAATGCTGATCTGCATGATGCTATCAGGGAATTATGACTTTCTTCAGGTAGTGCTGAATGGTGTCACTGTATCATAATAATGTCTATTCTGGCCCCTTGACAGAGGAAAGCAAATGAAAAACATATTCAGTAAGCTAGCAAAGTGAAATCTGCTGCATAATCAGTCCTTCCGAACTCCACACACACACAGGAGCCCTCCCCTCCCACTACCAAACCCAGCCTTCTTAAACTAAACTTAAAAAAATGATTGAAATTCAATTGGGTCTAGATCTACTCACAAATGCATTGGACACGGCCCTCACTATAAACCAGGATTGTATGCAGAAGCAGTGAGGGGGTAATGAATTATTCATAAACCCCTGTCTTTAAGAATTATACTGTGAAGAAAATAAATGGGAGATTATACATGTATATACATACATGTACATTATATGAGTATGTATATTTATGAATGGAAGAGAAAATGTAGCTCATACCAGTATAACAGTATATAGAAATGAAAATGATTGAAGGAGAGCAGGTTGTAAGTGTTAATCTTCCATAATGTGAGGGGATTCTCTGTAACATTCTCTTCAACAAATCTATTATAGGAAGGATTAAATACATACAATGTTGAGAGTAATGAAGCATTATGATTTTAGGAACAACTGAGGAAAGGATCGAATGAAGTGTGGCTTTTCCATCAGTTTGAGGGCTTAGAATGCAAATTTGAGCCAAAAAACGCCAGATAATGGCTCTAGCTGGCGTAGAGTGTGAGCTATCTTTCCAGCCCGAACATAATAAAGAGGAACAGTAAACATATGTTTTAAATTAAATTCAGGGTCAAAGACAATATATATTTACGGGGCACAATTATTTAATTACTTGTGGCAAAATAATAATAAAATACATATATATATATATATATATATATATATATAATTTATTATTAATTTGCCCCAAATAATTAAATAAATATAAAGAGAACAATATATTTAATAAATATTAAGGGACTCATATTATTTACATATTTAGTTTATTAATAGGAATCAAAAACTGCTATATTAATTGGCACAGAAATATATTTATTCATTATTTGGGATCCTTAATTTAGTATTAATTAGTGCCAATTTAGTACATACTTGCTGGCTGTTTGTGAAACACTACTTTAATAAATCCAACAATTTATATTCAGAACATTAAGAAAAATTTAAATGGTGATTTCTCTTTCAAAATAGCAATTTTCCTGCAATTTTCTAGTAAGTGTCAAATTAATAAATCCGATGGTTTGATCAAATCAAGCTCCATTATGTTCCCCCCTGAATGCTGTGTCTTTTCACTTATTAGTCAATAGATAAAAGTATGCAATATACCAAAACAAAAGGCAAATGTAAAAATAAGAATTTACTTACCGATAATTCTATTTCTCGTAGTCCGTAGTGGATGCTGGGGACTCCGTCAGGACCATGGGGGATTAGCGGCTCCGCAGGAGACAGGGCACAAAAGTAAAAGCTTTAGGACTAGGTGGTGTGCACTGGCTCCTCCCCCTATGACCCTCCTCCAAGCCTCAGTTAGGATACTGTGCCCGGACGAGCATACACAATAAGGAAAGATTTTGAATCCCGGGTAAGACTCATACCAGCCACACCAATCACACTGTACAACTTGTGATCTGAACCCAGTTAACAGCATGATAACAGAGGAGCCTCTAAAAAGATGGCTCACAACAATAATAACCCGATTTTTGTAACAATAACTATGTACAAGTATTGCAGACAATCCGCACTTGGGATGGGCGCCCAGCATCCACTACGGACTACGAGAAATAGAATTATCGGTAAGTAAATTCTTATTTTCTCTGACGTCCTAAGTGGATGCTGGGGACTCCGTCAGGACCATGGGGATTATACCAAAGCTCCCAAACGGGCGGGAGAGTGCGGATGACTCTGCAGCACCGAATGAGAGAACTCCAGGTCCTCCTCAGCCAGGGTATCAAATTTGTAGAATTTTGCAAATGTGTTTGCCCCTGACCAAGTAGCAGCTCGGCAAAGTTGTAAAGCCGAGACCCCTCGGGCAGCCGCCCAAGATGAGCCCACCTTCCTTGTGGAATGGGCATTTACAGATTTTGGCTGTGGCAGGCCTTCCACAGAATGTGCAAGCTGAATTGTACTACAAATCCAACGAGCAACCGTCTGCTTAGAAGCAGGAGCACCCAGCTTGTTGGGTGCATACAGGATAAACAGCGAGTCAGTTTTCCTGACTCCAGCCGTCCTGGAAATATATATTTTTAGGGCCCTGACAACGTCTAGCAACTTGGAGTCCTCCAAGTCCCTAGTAGCCGCAGGCACCACAATAGGTTGGTTCAGGTGAAACGCTGACACCACCTTAGGGAGAAACTGGGGACGAGTCCGCAGTTCTGCCCTGTCCGAATGGAAAATCAGATATGGGCTTTTGTGAGACAAAGCCGCCAATTCTGACACTCGCCTGGCCGAGGCCAGGGCCAACAGCATGGTCACTTTCCATGTGAGATATTTCAAATCCACAGATTTGAGCGGTTCAAACCAATGTGATTTGAGGAATCCCAGAACTACATTGAGATCCCACGGTGCCACTGGAGGCACAAAAGGGGGTTGTATATGCAGTACTCCCTTGACGAATGTCTGGACTTCAGGAACTGAAGCCAATTCTTTCTGGAAGAAAATCGACAGGGCCGAAATTTGAACCTTAATGGACACCAATTTGAGGCCCATAGACACTCCTGTTTGCAGGAAATGCAGGAATCGACCGAGTTGAAATTCCTCCGTGGGGGCCTTCCTGGCCTCACACCACGCAACATATTTTCGCCAAATGCGGTGATAATGTTGTGCGGTCACCTCCTTCCTGGCTTTGACCAGGGTAGGTATGACCTCTTCCGGAATGCCTTTTTCCCTTAGGATCCGGCGTTCAACCGCCATGCCGTCAAACGCAGCCGCGGTAAGTCTTGGAACAGACAGGGTCCTTGCTGAAGCAAGTCCCTTCTTAACGGCAGAGGCCATGGGTCCTCTGTGAGCATCTCTTGAAGTTCCGGGTACCAAGTCCTCCTTGGCCAATCCGGAGCCACGAGTATAGTTCTTACTCCTCTCCGTCTTATAATTCTCAGTACCTTGGGTATGAGAGGAAGAGGAGGAAACACATACACTGACTGGTACACCCACGGTGTTACCAGAGCGTCCACAGCTATTGCCTGAGGGTCCCTTGACCTGGCGCAATACCTGTCCAGTTTTTTGTTGAGGCGGGACGCCATCATGTCCACCTTTGGTTTTTCCCAATGGTTCACAATCATGTGGAAGACTTCCGTGTGAAGTCCCCACTCTCCCGGGTGGAGGTCGTGCCTGCTGAGGAAGTCTGCTTCCCAGTTGTCCACTCCCGGAATGAACACTGCTGACAGTGCTATCACATGATTTTCCGCCCAGCGAAGAATCCTTGCAGCTTCTGCCATTGCCCTCCTGCTTCTTGTGCCGCCCTGTCTGTTTACGTGGGCGACTGCCGTGATGTTGTCCGACTGGATCAGCACCGGCTGACCTTGAAGCAGAGGTCTTGCTAGGCATAGAGCATTGTAAATTGCCCTTAGCTCCAGTATATTTATGTGGAGAGAAGTCTCTAGACTTGACCACGTTCCCTGGAAATTTCTTCCCTGTGTAACTGCTCCCCAGCCTCTCAGGCTGGCATCCGTGGTCACCAGGATCCAATCCTGAATGCCGAATCTGCGGCCCTCTAGTAGATGAGCACTCTGCAGCCACCACAGAAGAGACACCCTTGTCCTCGGAGACAGGGTTATCCGCTGATGCATCTGAAGATGCGATCCGGACCATTTGTCCAGCAGATCCCACTGAAAAGTTCTTGCGTGAAATCTGCCGAATGGAATCGCTTCGTAAGAAGCCACCATTTTTCCCAGGACCCTTGTGTAATGATGTACTGACACTTTTCCTGGTTTTAGGAGGTTCCTGACTAGCTCGGATAACTCCCTGGCTTTCTCCTCCGGGAGAAACACCTTTTTCTGGACTGTGTCCAGAATCATCCCTAGGAACAGCAGACGTGTCGTCGGGATCAGCTGCGATTTTTGGAATATTTAGAATCCACCCGTGCTGTTGTAGCAGTACCCGAGATAGTGCAACTCCGACCTCCAACTGTTCCCTGGACTTTGCCCTTATCAGGAGATCGTCCAAGTAAGGGATAATTAAGACGCCTTTTCTTTGAAGAAGAACCATCATTTCGGCCATTACCTTGGTAAAGACCCGGGGTGCCGTGGACAATCCAAACGGCAGCGTCTGAAACTGATAATGACAGTTCTGTACTACGAACCTGAGGTACCCTTGGTGAGAAGGGCAAATTGGGACATGAAGGTAAGCATCCTTGATGTCCAGGGACACCATATAGTCCCCTTCTTCCAGGTTCGCTATCACTGCTCTGAGTGACTCCATCTTGAATTTGAACCTTTGTATGTAAGTGTTCAAAGATTTCAGATTTAGAATAGGTCTCACCGAGCCGTCTGGCTTCGGTACCACAAATAGTGTGGAATAATACCCCTTTCCCTGTTGTAGGAGGGGTACTTTGATTATCACCTGCTGGGAATACAGCTTGTGAATTGCTTCCAATACTGCCTCCCTGTCGGAGGGAGACGTTGGTAAAGCAGACTTCAGGAACCTGCGAGGGGGAGACGTCTCGAATTCCAATCTGTACCCCTGGGATACTACCTGTAGGATCCAGGGGTCCACTTGCGAGTGAGCCCACTGCGCGCTGAAACTCTTGAGACGACCCCCCACCGCACCTGAGTCCGCTTGTAAGGCCCCAGCGTCATGCTGAGGACTTGGCAGAAGCGGTGGAGGGCTTCTGTTCCTGGGAAGAGGCTGTCTGCTGCAGTCTTTTTCCCTTTCCTCTACCCCGGGGCAGATATGACTGGCCTTTTGCCCGCTTGCCCTTATGGGGACGAAAGGACTGAGGCTGAAAAGACGGTGTCTTTTTCTGCTGAGAGGTGAGTTGGGGTAAAAAGGTGGATTTTCCAGTTGTTGCCGTGGCCACCAGGTCCGAAAGACCGACCCCAAATAACTCCTCCCCTTTATACGGCAATACTTCCATGTGCCGTTTGGAATCCGCATCACCTGACCACTGTCGTGTCCATAAACATCTTCTGGCAGAAATGGACATCGCACTTACTCTTGATGCCAGGGTGCAAATATCCCTCTGTGCATCACGCATATATAGAAACGCATCTTTTAAACGCTCTATAGTCAATAAAATACTGTCCCTGTCAAGGGTATCAATATTTTCAGTCAGGGACTCCGACCACGCCACCCCAGCGCTGCACATCCAGGCTGAGGCAAACGCTGGTCGCAGTATAACACCAGTATGTGTGTATATACTTTTTAGGACATTTTCCAGCTTCCTATCAACTGGCTCCTTGAGGGCGGCCGTATCAGGAGACGGTAACGCCACTTGTTTTGATAAGCGTGTGAGTGCCTTATCCACCCTAGGGGGTGTTTCCCAACGCGCCCTAACTTCTGGCGGGAAAGGGTATAATGCCAATAATTTCTTAGATATCAGCAATTTTTTATCGGGGGAGACCCACGCATCATCACACACTTCATTTAATTCTTCTGATTCAGGAAAAACTACGGGTAGTTTTTTTACACCCCACATAATACCCTTTTTTGTGGTACTTGTAGTATCAGAAATATGCAAAGCCTCCTTCATTGCCGTGATCATGTAACGTGTGGCCCTACTGGAAAATACGTTTGTTTCTTCACCGTCGACACTGGAGTCAGTGTCCGTGTCTGTGTCGACCGACTGAGGTAATGGGCGCTTTAGAGCCCCTGACGGTGTTTGAGACGCCTGGACAGGCACTAACTGACTTGCCGGCTGTCTCATGTCGTCAACAGTTTTTTGTAAAGTGCTGACACTATCACGTAATTCCTTAAATAAGACCATCCAGTCAGGTGTCGACTCCCTAGGGGGTGACATCACTAATACAGGCAATTGCTCCGCCTCCACACCATTTTCCTCCTCATACATGTCGACACACGCGTACCGACACACAGCACACACACAGGGAATGCTCTGATAGAGGACAGGACCCCACTAGCCCTTTGGGGAGACAGAGGGAGAGTTTGCCAGCACACACCAGAGCGCTATATATGTATAGGACAACCTTATAAATAAGTGTTTCTCCCTTATAGCTGCTATATATGTTTTTATATATATATGCCAAATTAGTGCCCCCCCCCCCTCTCTTTTTTACCCTGTTTCTGTAGTGCAGGACTGCAGGGGAGAGTCAGGGAGACGTCCTTCCAGCGGAGCTGTGAGGGAAAATGGCGCTTGTGTGCTGAGGAGATAGGCTCCGCCCCCTTCACGGCGGCCTTTCTCCCGCTTTTTATGAGGTAAAATGGCAGGGGTTAAATACATCCATATAGCCCAGGAGCTATATGTGATGTATTTTTTACCATAAATAGTGTTTTCATTGCGTCTCAGGGCGCCCCCCCCCAGCGCCCTGCACCCTCAGTGACCGGAGTGTGAAGTGTGCTGAGAGCAATGGCGCACAGCTGCAGTGCTGTGCGCTACCTTTCTTGAAGACAAGATGCCTTCTGCCGCCGATTTCTGGACCTCTTCACTCTTCTGGCTCTGTAAGGGGGCCGGCGGCGCGGCTCCGGGACCCATCCATGGCTGGGCCTGTGATCGTCCCTCTGGAGCTAATGTCCAGTAGCCTAAGAAGCCAATCCATCCTGCACGCAGGTGAGTTCACTTCTCTCCCCTTAGTCCCTCGATGCAGTGAGCCTGTTGCCAGCAGGACTCACTGAAAATAAAAAAACCTAAGTCTATACTTTTATTCTAAGCAGCTCAGGAGAGCCACCTAGATTGCACCCTTCTCGGCCGGGCACAAAAACCTAACTAAGGCTTGGAGGAGGGTCATAGGGGGAGAAGCCAGTGCACACCACCTAGTCCTAAAGCTTTTACTTTTGTGTCCTGTCTCCTGCGGAGCCGCTAATCCCCCATGGTCCTGACGGAGTCCCCAGCATCCACTTAGGACGTCAGAGAAATAAATTATAGAAACAATACAGATCTGTGCACATACACCTATCCTCAAATCACGCCAAATAGCCCCATTTGGCACATTCCAGAGTTTGCGATCTAGCCATGCCAAGTGTCCTGCCAAACACTTTTTGCAAAACAACAAACTAACTCACATGACAAATGTGACAAATGTACAATATGCAACTGTGAACTGGATACTGCCACTTCATGTATTTGTGTGCACGACTCAGTAGCCAATCTGTGTAAAAAGGCAAAGACAAAATCACTTCCCCACCGGCGGCAAAATTTCCCCAGCAGATCCCTACCCCTATAATGGTAATAGATCTTGGTAGCAGAGAACCCAACTCAGTGTTTAGGTACCTACTGTATGTACTGGTACTCAACCCCCTATGTGTCACTTTATATGCCTGTGAATATAATTAATATATCCCCTCCCCTCCTCGACACACACACAACCAGTAGGAATATTTTTTGTGGCGCATTAAAAAAAACAAAAACAAAATCACCCCTCCCGCTGTGCCATAGCCCCACCTCCTCGCCTTCCTATAGAGCTCAGCAGAACATGGGGTAGGGGGGACAGATCATCATTCCCTCTTGCCGTAACTTATCTCTGCACACATCGACTGCAACATCATTCTCAGGGGCTGGAGCAGGAGGAGGATATCCATTCTGCACATGTGCAGAAGTGATTTCTTTCCATTACAGACCTGGGACGCAGCATGAACTCATGGGATGTGGCCATGTCAGGTAAAGCCCAGCTGGCTGCAGTCGCATCCCTTGCGTTAGTGCCAGGTAAGTAGCTAATCTGCAACTTTATACTAATTCCTTTGCAGTAATCTAGCGTGCCTGGTACACTATTGGGCCCTACACACTGGGCGATATGAGTGAAAGATATGAACGATCTCGTTCATTAATGAACAAGAAACCGTTCATATCTTTCAATGTGGAGGCACCAGCGATGAAAGATGCGCGGCCCAGCGCTCGTTCATCGCTGGTGCCCCGTCGCTTGTGCATGCAGGCCAATATGGACGAGATCGTCCATATTTGCCTGCACTGCTATGGAGCCGGGTGACGGGGTGAGTGAAGAAACTTCACTCCCCCCGTCACTGCCCCCCCCGCCGCCGGGTCACCCGTCAGCCATATCCGCCGTCGGGCAGCTCGGCTGGGGATCTATCAGTGTGTAGGGCCCATATAAGCTACTTGGTATGCAGCTACAATGCAAAAAAACTGCAAAGGTGAGTGAGGACTCAACTTTATCACCGTGAAATGTATCACTTTTCATGGCTTTGTACATCTGGCCCTAAATGACAAATTATGTAGTATTAAACATTATTATGTACATCAACAAGATAAATACCATAACTTTTGATTTATACAGCAACACATTTGGCAGAATTGTGTTCATTTGCTGCACCCCAACCTTGCTGCTTGTTTACAGACATCTGTGGTATGTAGGCTACAGGTTAAATTTTTCCCCAAAGGGGTAATGCTGCCATGCATATTCAATAAATGAATATTCATCAGTAATGCAAATGACATCAAGATGGTACTGTTAAATGCTTGCTCAGTAATGGTCAAGTATTTCATATATTACATAACATTAATGTATAAGTGCAATTTTATTATTTTAACTGAAGAATGGATATATTTACATGGTGAGAAGTGTTTACTGGTAGGCCAGCATTAATTGTAATTTTGAAGCAACTGATGCTTTTGGATCATTGTCATGAATGAAACCAGTTTAATTCACTTAGCATTCATTGCATGCTATATTAACATTGCCTAAAACAGTTTTTTAATTGTGCATGCCTCCAGTATTAGGATGGGGACCAAAGCAGGCCACTCACAGCCCAACTCAGCTATGCAACTACTATATGAACTTGCCAAGAAGAAAAGTGAGCCTGGAGGGAGAGGTTTTATATTTACCCCGATGAACTGAGACGTGTTTTACTGCCTATTGCTAACTACTTGTAATAACAGGCTTGCTGGAGTGAGGGTCATACCATGTTTCTTAATGAACTGTTAACGTGGTCTGAATTAGATACAGTACATTATTTAATAATAATAATAATAATAATAATAATAATATAATTACTATTATGGGACACCTATCACATTTTTAAGGCTGATTTTTTTTATTACCACAATAAGCCATTACCACTGCACTTTCTATAAAAAAATATCACCAAGACAGCTGGTGAAGACTTTGCTTGGAGATGGTACCCCTGGCTATGCAGCATTATCACCAGAGGTAACCCTAGAGAAAGATGAAAAAGAGCCTTCTCAAACACATCTGTTATTTCACTAACAACATGGCTTCTCCCCATATAATAAGTAGTCCCTACATCAGTTTTCTAAAGTTATAAAAGTGGATTACAGCCAAGATTCCCTACAAAATGTACAGAAATAAACCACCACCATATTGTGCACTAGATACAATGCTTCAGCATTATAATTTTGGAACAGAACGCACAGAACTCTAAAACTATATTTTACCTGGCCATAAATATTGTCCACACTGTCAGAGAGATGCTGTTTGGCGAAAACTGTTTTGTTGGTTTTGTGCTTAGCATTCAGCAAAGGCTTCTACTTTCCAACTGAACCATAACGCCATAATAATGCAATCAACACTGAAGGAACATTAAGACTCACAAAACATTTTCTCACAGAATCTTGAGGGGCAATATGTAGTTGTATCCTATCCCTACTAAAGTAGCAGCTGTGATATTTTTTAGGGTAAAGGGGCAGATATATTAATAATCATTTTCATACTAAAGTGATCACTTTCTTTTGCATGCAATTGTGACCATAATAAATGACTTTCACCGAATGTATCAAAGTGAATACAATTTTACAAAGTGCATGTTCCTGCGATAACTTGAAAAAATGAGAAAAATTGACATTAAACTGCACAAAAAGCTTTACCTGGTCTACTTGTGTAATACATACCTCCCAACTGTCCCGATTTTGGCGGACAGAAACGATTTTCACGATCTATCCTGCTCTCCCACCCGCGTGGGGGATGGGTCAGTTGGGAGATCCCTCTGTCACTCACTGCTCTGAGCAGAGCAGCGGTGAATAGGTAGGTTATGTATCTTCACGCTAATTCTTTTAGGGGTTGGGTAGTGAACTTAAACTTGCAGATGGGCGCAATGAAAATAATCTTATTGCGTTAAGATTTCCACGCTGGTGAAGCTGCGGGCAAAAAGCTAGTTTATATAAGTGACATGTGGTGGAGTGAGGCAGAGCCTTTCCTGCCATACTAACGTATGAGCCAGAGTTTTGACTTTATAAATTATATGAAAAATACAAAAAATATATTAGAAATATCTTCTTTGTATTATTCTAAACATTTTTATAGTTAAAACTCTGGAGCAAAAAGTCTATGACAGGTGAGGCAGTGCCTTAACTGGCTATCTTATCCACACATCTGTAATCAAAACTCACCAAATTTCCAGCAGTATATATTGCTGCATCTGTGTATGATGCCCACATGCACGCTTTGGCTCATATATTGTGTGTAAATCTAGCTCTAGTACTAGTCAGTGTCTCCTGAGCCACTTTCCTCACCGGGTCTGGGACTCCAGATCGACAACAAAAAGGTTGACACACCTTAGGTCGACGCCAATTGGTCGACACACCTTAGGTCGACATGGACAAAAGGTCTACAGGAACAAGGTCGACATGGAAAAAGGTCGACATTAGGTTTTGTTTTTTGTTTGTTTCATTTTCTTCGTAGAGTGACCGGGAACCCCAATTAGTGAATCGCGTCCCCTCGCATGGCTCGCGAACTTCGGGCATGGTGGCTTCGCTCTGCTCCGCTTCGCTCGGCACAGATTACCGTTCCAATCGTAGTCTACGTGGATCGTTAAGTATGAAAAGGTTCCAAAAAAGAAAAAAATTGTGAAAAACTCATGTCGACCTTTTTCCATGTCGACCTTGTTCCTGTCGACCTTTTGTCCATGTCGACCTAAGGTGTGTCGACCAATTGGTGTCAACCTAAGGTGTGTCGACCTTTTTGTTGTCGACCTGGAGTCCGGATACCTACCTCACCGCACATCCTTGAATGATAGATAGATAGATAGATAGATAGATAGATAGATAGATAGATAGATAGATAGATAGATAGATAATATTCATTAATTAATGTTGTTCATCCTTTACTCTGTAGCTCATAGCCTGGGCCTCTTACAGGTGCCTGAACAGATGACTTTCCCTATATTCTGCTAAAGAACTTCATACACTGTGAAGATGGTATCCAAATGATAGGTCGACTCTAATTAGGTCGTCAGTCAATAGGTCGACCCCATATGGTCGACAGGCATTAGGTCCAGCTAGTCTAAAGGTCAACATGTAAAAATAAGAATTTACTTACCGATAATTCTATTTCTCATAGTCCGTAGTGGATGCTGGGGACTCCGAAAGGACCATGGGGAATAGCGGCTCCGCAGGAGACTGGGCACAAAGTAAAAGCTTTAGGACTAGCTGGTGTGCACTGGCTCCTCCCCCTATGACCCTCCTCCAAGCCTCAGTTAGGATACTGTGCCCGGACGAGCGTACACAATAAGGAAGGATTTTGAATCCCGGGTAAGACTCATACCAGCCACACCAATCACACCGTACAACTTGTGATCTGAACCCAGTTAACAGCATGATAACAGAAGGAGCCTCTGAAAAGATGGCTCACAACAACAATAACCCGATTTTTTTAACAATAACTATGTACAAGTAATGCAGACAATCCGCACTTGGGATGGGCGCCCAGCATCCACTACGGACTATGAGAAATAGAATTATCGGTAAGTAAATTCTTATTTTCTCTAACGTCCTAGTGGATGCTGGGGACTCCGAAAGGACCATGGGGATTATACCAAAGCTCCCAAACGGGCGGGAGAGTGCGGATGACTCTGCAGCACCGAATGAGAGAACTCCAGGTCCTCCTCAGCCAGGGTATCAAATTTGTAGAATTTAGCAAACGTGTTTGCCCCTGACCAAGTAGCTGCTCGGCAAAGTTGTAAAGCCGAGACCCCTCGGGCAGCCGCCCAAGATGAGCCCACTTTCCGTGTGGAATGGGCTTTTACAGATTTTGGCTGTGGCAGGCCTGCCACAGAATGTGCAAGCTGAATTGTACTACAAATCCAACGAGCAATCGTCTGCCTAGAAGCAGGAGCACCCAGCTTGTTGGGTGCATACAGGATAAACAGCGAATCAGATTTTCTGACTCCAGCCGTCCTGGAAACATATATTTTCAGGGCCCTGACTACGTCCAGCAACTTGGAATCCTCCAAGTCCCTAGTAGCCGCAGGCACCACAATAGGCTGGTTTAAGTGAAATGCTGAAACCATCTTAGGAAGAAATTGAGGACGAGTCCTCAATTCTGCCCTGTCCGTATGAAAAATTAGGTAAGGGCTTTTATAGGATAAAGCCGCCAATTCTGAGACACGCCTGGCTGAAGCCAGGGCTAACAGTATTACCACTTTCCATGTGAGATATTTTAAGTCCACAGTGGTGAGTGGTTCAAACCAATGTGATTTTAGGAATCCCAAAACTACATTGAGATCCCAAGGTGACACTGGAGGCACAAAAGGAGGCTGTATATGCAGTACTCCCTTGACAAACGTCTGAACTTCAGGAACAGAAGCCAGTTCTTTTTGGAAGAATATTGACAGGGCCGAAATTTGAACCTTAATGGACCCTAATTTGAGGCCCATAGACAGTCCTGTTTGCAGGAAATGCAGGAAACGACCCAGTTGAAATTCCTCTGTAGGGGCCTTTGATCAGGGTAGGGATGACTTCATCCGGAATGCCTTTTTCCTTCAGGATCCGGCGTTCAACCGCCATGCCGTCAAACGCAGCCGCGGTAAGTCTTGGAACAGACATGGTCCCTGCTGGAGCAGGTCCTTTCTTAGAGGTAGAGGCCACGGGTCTTCCGTGAGCATCTCTTGAATTTCCGGGTACCAAGTCCTTCTTGGCCAATCCGGAGCCACGAGTATAGTCTTTACTCCTCTCCTTCTTATGATTCTCAGTACTTTTGGTATGAGAGGAAGAGGAGGGAACACATACACTGACTGGTACACCCACGGTGTTACCAGAGCGTCCACAGCTATTGCCTGAGGGTCCCTTGACCTGGCGCAATATCTGTCCAGTTTTTTGTTGAGGCGGGACGCCATCATGTCCACCTTTGGTTTTTCCCAACGGTTCACAATCATGTGGAAGACTTCTGGGTGAAGTCCCCACTCCCCCGGGTGAAGATCGTGTCTGCTGAGGAAGTCTGCTTCCCAGTTGTCCACTCCCGGAATGAACACTGCTGACCGTGCTATCACATGATTCTCCGCCCAGCGAAGAATCCTTGCCACTTCCATCATTGCCCTCCTGCTTCTTGTGCCGCCCTGTCTGTTTACGTGGGCGACTGCCGTGATGTTGTCCGACTGGATCAACACCGGCTGACCCTGAAGCAGAGGTCTTGCCTGACTTAGGGCATTGTAAATGGCCCTTAGTTCCAGGATATTTATGTGAAGTGACGTTTCCATGCTTGACCACAAGCCCTGGAAATTTCTTCCCTGTGTGACTGCTCCCCAGCCTCTCAGGCTGGCATCCGTGGTCACCAGGACCCAATCCTGAATGCCGAATCTGCGGCCCTCTAGGAGATGAGCACTCTGTAACCACCACAGGAGAGACACCCTTGTCCTTGGAGACAGGGTTATCCGCTGATGCATTTGAAGATGCGATCCGGACCATTTGTCCAGCAGATCCCACTGAAAAGTTCTTGCGTGGAATCTGCCGAATGGAATCGCTTCGTAAGAAGCCACCATCTTTCCCAGGACCCTTGTGCATTGATGTACTGACACTTGGCCTGGTCTTAGGAGGTTCCTGACTAGGTCGGATAACTCCTTGGCTTTCTCCTCCGGGAGAAACACCTTTTTCTGTACTGTGTCCAGAATCATCCCTAGGAACAGCAGACGTGTCGTCGGAATCAGCTGCGATTTTGGAATATTTAGAATCCATACGTGCTGTCGTAGTACTACTTGAGATAGTGCTACTCCGACCTCTAACTGTTCTCTGGACCTTGCCCTTATCAGGAGATCGTCCAAGTAAGGGATAATTAAGACGCCTTTTCTTCGAAGAAGAATCATCATTTCGGCCATTACCTTGGTAAAGACCCGGGGTGCCGTGGACAATCCAAACGGCAGCGTCTGAAACTGATAGTGACAGTTCTGTACCACAAACCTGAGGAACCCTTGGTGAGAAGGGCAAATTGGGACATGGAGGTAAGCATCCTTGATGTCCAGAGACACCATATAGTCCCCTTCTTCCAGGTTCGCTATCACTGCTCTGAGTGACTCCATCTTGAACTTGAACCTTTTTATGTAAGTGTTCAAGGATTTCAGATTTAAAATGGGTCGTCCGGCTTCGGTACCACAAACAGCGTGGAATAATACCCCTTTCCCTGTTGTAGGAGGGGTACCTTGATTATCACCTGCTGGGAATACAGCTTGTGAATGGCTTCCAATACCGCCTCCCTGTCGGGGGGAGACGTTGGTAAAGCAGACTTCAGGAACCGGCGAAGGGGAGACGTCTCGAATTCCAATTTGTACCCCTGAGATACTACCTGCAGGATCCAGGGGTCCACTTGCGAGTGAGCCCACTGCGCGCTGAAATTCTTGAGACGGGCCCCCACCGTGCCTGAGTCCGCTTGTAAGGCCCCAGCGTCATGCTGAGGACTTGGCAGAAGCGGGGGAGGGCTTCTGTTCGTGGGAAGAGGCTGTTTGCTGCAGTCTTTTTCCCCTTCCTCTGCCCCGGGGCAGATTTGAGTGGCCTTTTGCCCGCTTGCCCTTATGGGGACGAAAGGACTGAGCCTGAAAAGACGGTATCTTTTTCTGCTGCGAGGTGACTTGGGGTAAAAAGGTGGATTTTCCAGCCGTTGCCGTGGCCACCAGGTCCGATAGACCGACCCCAAATAACTCCTCCCCTTTATACGGCAATACTTCCATATGCCGTTTGGAATTCGCATCCCCTGACCACTATCGCGTCCATAATCCTCTTCTGGCAGAAATGGACATCGCACTTACTCTTGATGCCAGAGTGCAAATATCCCTCTGTGCATCTCGCATATATAGAAATGCATCCTTTAAATGCTCTATAGTCAATAATATATTGTCCCTGTCCAGGGTATCAATATTTTCAGTCAGGGAATCCGACCAAGCCACCCCAGCACTGCACATCCAGGCTGAGGCGATTGCTGGTCGCAGTATAATACCAGTATGTGTGTATATACTTTTAAGGATATTTTCCAGCTTCCTATCAGCTGGTTCCTTGAGGGCGGCCGTATCAGGAGACGGTAACGCCACTTGTTTTGATAAGCGTGTGAGCGCCTTATCTACGCTAGGGGGTGTTTCCCAACGCGCCCTAACCTCTGGCGGGAAAGGGTATAATGCCAATAATTTTTTAGAAATTAGCAGTTTTTTATCGGGGGAAACCCACGCTTCATCACACACCTCATTTAATTCATCTGATTCAGGAAAAACTACGGGTAGTTTTTTCACACCCCACATAATACCCTTTTTTGTGGTACTTGTAGTATCAGAAATGTTCAAAACCTCCTTCATTGCCGTGATCATGTAACGTGTGGCCCTACTGGAAAATACGTTTGTTTCCTCACCGTCGACACTGGAGTCAGTGTCCATGTCAGTGTCTGTATCGACCTGAGGTAACGGGCGTTTTATAGCCCCTGACGGTGTTTGAGACGCCTGTACAGGTATTAACTGATTTGCCGGCTGTCTCATGTCGTCAACAGTCTTTTGTAAAGTGCCGACACTATCACGTAATTCTTTCCATAAGACCATCCAGTCAGGTGTCGACTCCCTAGGGGGTGACATCACTAACACAGGCAATTGCTCCGCCTCCACACCATTTTCCTCCTCATACATGTCGACACAGCGTACCGACACACAGCACACACACAGGGAATGCTCTGATAGAGGACAGGACCCCACTAGCCCTTTGGGGAGACAGAGGGAGAGTTTGCCAGCACACACCAGAGCGCTATATATATACAGGGATAACCTTATATAAGTGTTTTTCCCTAATATAGCTGCTGTATATATTAATATGCCAATTTAGTGCCCCCCCTCTCTTGTTTTACCCTGTTTCTGTAGTGCAGGACTGCAGGGGAGAGTCAGGGAGCCTTCCTCCAACGGAGCTGTGAGGAAAAAATGGCGCTTGTGTGCTGAGGAGATAGGCTCCGCCCATTTTTCGGCGGCCTTTCTCCCGCTTTTTTGTGGAAAACTGGCAGGGGTTAAATACATCCATATAGCCCAGGAGCTATATGTGATGTATTTTTAGCCATTTAAGGTATTTTCATTGCGTCCCAGGGCGCCCCCCCCCAACGCCCTGCACCCTCAGTGACCGGAGTGTGAAGTGTGCTGAGAGCAATGGCGCACAGCTGCGGTGCTGTGCGCTACCTTATTGAAGACAGGACGTCTTCTGCCGCCGATTTTCCGGACCTCTTCACTCTTCTGGCTCTGTAAGGGGGCCGGCGGCGCGGCTCCGGGACCCATCCATGGCTGGGCCTGTGATCGTCCCTCTGGAGCTAATGTCCAGTAGCCTAAGAAGCCCAATCCACTCTGCACGCAGGTGAGTTCGCTTCTTCTCCCCTTAGTCCCTCGATGCAGTGAGCCTGTTGCCAGCAGGTCTCACTGAAAAAAAAAAAAAAAACCTATTTAAACTTTTACTCTAAGCAGCTCAGGAGAGCCACCTAGATTGCACCCTTCTCGTTCGGGCACAAAATCTTAACTGAGGCTTGGAGGAGGGTCATAGGGGGAGGAGCCAGTGCACACCAGCTAGTCCTAAAGCTTTTACTTTGTGCCCAGTCTCCTGCGGAGCCGCTATTCCCCATGGTCCTTTCGGAGTCCCCAGCATCCACTAGGACGTTAGAGAAAGGTCGATAGTGCTTATGGTCGACAGGTACAAAAGGTCGATAGATTGTAAGCTTGCGAGCAGGGCCTTCCTACCTCTATGTCTGTCTGTTTTTACCCAGTTTTGTTCTATTACTGTTGTTCTAATTGTAAAGCGCAACGGAATATGCTGCGCTATATAATAAACTATTAATAATAATAGGTTCAAATGGTCGACATGACAATGAAGGACACAAATATGGTTGACACAACGGGTATTTTTATTACTCGTTCATATTTTACTATCCACGTGAACTACTGTACCTGTGCCGATGACATCGGTAGCGGAGCAAGACACCTTGCCCAAAGCATGACGAGTGAAGCAAGCCATGCGAGGGGACGCAGTACACTATTTTAAACACTGTTTAAAATAAACAATTACAAATGTGTCAACATTTTTTTGCGCTGACCATTTTTCATGTCAACCTTTTAATGTTTCGACCTTTTGTACCTGTTGTCCTTTCCAGTGTCTACCTTTTACCTGTTGACCAAATGACCCCGTCGATTTTTTCACCCAGTAAACTTTGTCAATGTCGACCATATGTGGTCGATTTATTGACTGTCGACCTAATTAGGGTTGACATAATGATCCATACCCATTAAGAGACCATCACTGGGAGAGTCAGTGATATAATAGGTATAATACATATAGGGGGAAATGTAATAGGGTGTGAGAATCAGAAAGTGAGAGATTTTGGTAAAATCCTCCAGTTTTTTTTTAAAGTGGCAATCATTTATATGGCAAAACCAGGTTGATTTTGCCATGTAAATGATTGCCACTTTAAATAAACAAGAGGATTTTACCAAAATCTCTGACTTTCTGATTCTCACCCTATTACATTTCCCTTGTTATCTCTTTTTAAGGAACTCACCTATTTAAGAACAGACCCCCACAGCTCTATAATGAGAATCACAATTGAAGAATGGTGCTCAAATATGAAAAATAATGAGTGCAGTACACATAATTGTTAGGCTGATGCATTATGCCAGGTGCAGTATATAGATGCAATTCTTGATGCAATATAATCTCCGCCATTACATGTTCACTGAAAGTAACTATAATAAGCTTTATACTGAGATTACAAACGTGTATTTTTATTTTTTTTCCTCCAAAGTACACATTTCTGTAGAACACCTGCAAACACAAATTATGAACACATATACTTCTATATGCAGATTCAGATGCATTTTCCACTTGTGACTCAAGCTGATGATGATGATAGACGTCCCAACTGCATCATGATACATATAAAGTGTATCAAGTGCTTTACGTAATCCCGAGTATTTAATTCCTCCCTATACAAGCCTGATTCCTATCAATCCTGACACAGAACAATTGTATTTCTTTTGATCACCTGTAGCTCGTTTTTTAATCAACCTTACTATATACAGATAGAGCCACGATTATCTTGGCTTCTATGCTGCGCCTAAGCACACCATGGTTTATTAGCATAAACCTCTCATCTATTGTTTTCAGCTGCAATACAATACAGAGAACAATACATCAGGGAATTAAGTCATTACAGCAGGGGATTAAGGGGGTCATTCCGAGTTGATCGCTCGCGGACGATTTTCGCAGCGCAGCGATCAGGTAAAAAAATGTCAAAACTGCACATACGTATGCACCGCAGTGCGCAGGCGCGTCGTACGGGTACAAAGAGGATCGTGCTGGACGAGGTATTTAGCGAAGATTCCATTCGCACTGCCGAACGCAAGGTGAT
This sequence comes from Pseudophryne corroboree, assembly GCF_028390025.1. Classification (NCBI taxonomy): domain Eukaryota; kingdom Metazoa; phylum Chordata; class Amphibia; order Anura; family Myobatrachidae; genus Pseudophryne; species Pseudophryne corroboree. The sequence goes on from NC_086444.1 coordinate 601,262,659, forward strand.
TGACAGAAAGAGGGCGTTTATGGGTGTCAACTGACTGTTTTCTGGGAGTGTTTAGGAAAACGCAGGCGTGTCCAGGCGTTTGCAGGGCGGGTGTCCAACGTAAATTCCACCACCAAAAAGACTGAAGTGATCGCAAGGGCAGAGTAAGTCCAGAGCTACTCTGAAACTGAACAAAATTTTTTTGCTGCACTCGGCTGCAAAGGCGTTCGCACATTTGCAAAGCGAAAATACACTCCCCCGTGGGCGGCAACTATGCATTTGTACGGCTGCTAAAAGTTGCAAGCGAATGATCAACTCGGAATGACCCCCATAGTCCGACTGCCCAGGATCAGTTAATCCTATTAAAGGCCAAGATAAACATGGCTCTATCTGTATCTAAACAGTCAGTCTAGGGGAAGATGTGTTGGGGGAAGATGTTGTGGTGATTTCATCACTAATGCTGCATTCAGATCGCAAATGCCGGATCCTACCCGGTAAGAGAAACGTGTACTTACCGGGTGGGATCCGGCATTTGCGCTCCGTTGCTGGCTTTCCGACCCGGCAATATACCGGGTCGGTTGCCATAGCAGCGGAGGGCGCAGCAGCAGCAGGGGCGGGGGTGGAGGCGGCGCCGGGAGATGAGCTCATCTCCTGCGCCGCCTCTGCCTATGCTGTGAATGGGAGCCGTGTCGCATCGGAACGGCTCCCATTCACACTGCGCCTAACCCGGTAATCAACCCGGTAATAACCCTTCTTTTTTAGCGGGTTGAATTACCGGGTCAGGCGACCCGCTAATTCACCAAAGGACCTTTCACATCGCACACGGACCCGTTTCGACGCGGCAATATGCCGCGTCGATACCGGGTTTTTAGTGCGATGTGAAAGGGGTATAAGCTACTGGCTCATGAAGTGTAGGAATATCACAATTTAACAACACAGTTGAACAGACAGCTAACACTGAGGACAACCAGCAACAGTCTTTATATTCTACATTCTGACACTGCAGATCTTAACTTACTACTCTGAACAAAGAAGCTGGGTATTTTCTTAGTTTGTCTTAGGGGGTCATTCCTAGTTGATCGCTCGCTAGCTATTTTTTGCAGCGCTGCGATCAGGTCAAAACTTGGCAAAACTGCGCATGCGTATGCACCACAATGTGCAGATGCGTCTTACGGGTACAAAGCGGATTGGTGCTGAGCGATGGATTTAACAAAGAATCCATTTGCACAGCCGATCACAAGGAGATTGACAGGAAGAAGGCATTTATCGGTGTCAACTAACCGTTTTCAGGGAGTGGTTGGAAAAACACAGCCGTGTCCAAGCGTTTGCAGGGCGGGTGTCTGACGTCAATTCCGGGACCAGACAGGCTGAAGTGATCGCAGCGGCTGAGTAAGTTCAGACCTACTCAGAAACTGCACAAAACTTTTTTGTACCGCTCGGCTGGACATGCGATTGCACACTTTACAAAGCGAAAATACACTCCCCCATAGGCGGCGACTATCTGATCGCAGCGCTGCAAAAAATAGCTAGCGAGCTAGCGATCAACTTGGAATTACCTCCTTAGACTCCTGTCAGTTATTCTTAAATTCTAACAATTTTGAACAATTTTTTTCTTACTATCCTTCCAATGTTATCATTCCATTAATTTACACATACTGTATTGCCCTATCACTCGTCCTCCCTCCTCTAATTAACATTCATAGTCATTAACTTTTTCCTATCTTTATTCCCTAACTTTAGTATCCTTAACCTGTCACCAGAAAATAAAAGCTCATACATCTTATAATGATCTTTTTTGCTCTGTCTACTTCTGATTCTATTAGCTGGTGATATATCACGAAATCTATATACCTCTTCCCCCCCTCATATTCCATACATGTCATTCTTATCCAAAGCTCCTACATATCTCCTACATCCCATCACTTTTAAAATCTTTTACATTTGCTCTAATGAATCTATGGGGGTAATTCAGACCTGATAGCGTTTTTTTGCAGCGCTGCGATCAGGTCAGAACTGCGCATGTGTATGCACCGCAATGCGCAGGCACGTCGCACAGGTACAAAGCGGTTCTTTGCTCTGCGATGGGTTTGTGCGAAGAATCCATTTGCAAGTGCGATCGCAAGGTGATTTACAGGAAGAAGGCGTTTGTGGGTGTCAACTGACCGTTTCCTGGCAGTGGATGGAAAAACGCAGGCGTTCCCAAGCGTTTGCAGGGCAGGTGTCTGACGTCAATTTCAGTCCCTGACAGGCTGAAGTAATCACAGCGGCTGAGTCCTGGGCTATTCAGAAACTGCACAAAGATGGTAATTCCGAGTTGATCGCAGCCAGCAACTTTTTGCTGCTGCTGCGATCAATAGTCCACGCCTATGTGGGAGTGTATTTTAGCTTAGCAAGGCTGCGATCGCTTGTGCGGCCCCGCTAAGCTAAAAAAATATCAAGCAAAACTAGACTAGCCCTGGACATACTTACCCTGTGCGATGGATCCAGCGATGATGGGCCCGGCTTTGACGTCACACCTCCGCCCTCCGTTGTCCTGGACACGCCCGCGTTTTACTCACCACTCCCCGAAAACGGCTCCAAATGGTCCGGATCCGCCCAGCCATGCCTCCTTCCTGTCAATCTTCTTAGCAGTCGCCGATGCGACCGCTTCCTTCGGTAGCCGCAACGTAACCCATCGACCCCTGTTGCCAGGCAACGTCGTTCATATGCACTGCGGCCGCCGCGCATGCGCATTCCGCACCCGTTCACACCGCATGCGAACAGGTCGGAATGACCCCCAAAAGCTTTTTGTACCGCTAGGCTGCACATGCGATCGCACACTTGCGCAGCTAAAATACACTCCCCGGTGGGCGGCGACTATGTGAACGCAGGACTGCAAAAAAAACCTAACGAGCGACCAGGTCTGAATAAGCCCCTATGTTCTGTAGCGCATTGAACTACATCAATGAGATCTGCCTTTAATGTATATCAAAAACCTAAGCTTGTTTCATACAATTAGTCACTACCTCATCAGCAAGCTGTTCGCATAGAGGTCTCCGCTTAACATACACCTCCAATTAGGTGGGGTTGTATTACTCCTTACTTTACATTTACAGTTCTACCAAATGTTCCATGTTTTGAAGGGGTGGTCTTCAGTGTGCCGGCGGCTGGGCTCCCGACGACCAGCATAACGGCGCCGGAATCCCGACCGCCGCCATACTGACAACTTTTCTTCCTCTTGGGGGTCCACGAGGGAGTGGCGAGCACAGCAAGCCCGCAAGGGGCTCATTTGCGCTCGCCCAGCTGTCGGTATGCCGGCGGTTGGGATTCCGGCGCCGGTATGCTGGCCGCTGGGAGCCCGGCCGCCGGCATACCATACTACACCCGTTTTGAAGACCATGCAATCTGGATGTTCTACCCCTACTCTCTGAATGTTGTTGTGACCTATTATGGATTATGGATCATGCCAACAATTTATTAAATATTTATCTGCAAGGATCCCTTAATTCTTACCTTTGATATCCCCATCATCATCTTCAGTTATTTCAACATGGAAATTAATTATACATACACTTTCTATGCCTCCAAAGCCTCCCTAATCTCTCACATCCTCACACACTGACTTTTCTACTCATGGTGGCGACTACTGCCTTAATCTTGTTTTTCCTATATTATTTTCAGTATACGATATCTTTAATACACCTTTACCCATCTCAGTTCATCAGCATATCACCTGCAAGCTCTCCATGGGGTATATTTACTAAGCTCCCGATTTTGACCGATTTTTTTTTTTTTTTTTTTTTCAAAGTGCCATCTCGGGAATTTACTAAACAGAAATCTCGGCAGTGATGAGGGCATTCGTATTTGTTTTAACGGCAGAGATCATAAATACGAATTAATACACCATCGGTCAAACATGCCTGTTATTTTATACAACTCGGTAATTTACTAAGAATTCGTATTCACAATTACTGCCGGCAAAAGCCAAACACTGCCGGTAAATCATAGAATTCGTTAAAAAAAAAGCAGTTTTAAAATAGACTTGCTTTTTTTATCTGTATTCTGATAGGCATGCACGGATCAGTGAGATCCGTGCATGCTCATCTGTGGGTAGGGGTGTGAAAGTGTGATAAATTAAAGAAAAAAATTGCGTGGGGTCCCCCCTCCTAAGCATAACCAGCCTCGGGCTCTTTGAGCTGGTCCTGGTTGAAAAAATACAGGGGAAAAAATGACTGGGGTCCGCCCATATTTAAACAGCCAGCACCGGGCTCTGCGTCCGGTCCTGGTTCAAAAAATACGCGGGACAAAACACGTAGGGGTCCCCCGTATTTTTTAAACCAGCAGCGGGCTCCACTAGCCAGAGAGATAATGCCACAGCCGGGGGACCTTTTTATATAGGTCCCTGCGGCCGTGGCATTACCCCCCAACTAGTCACACCTGGCCGGGGTACCCTGGAGGAGTGGGGACCCGTTAAATCAAGGGGTCCCCCCTCTAGCCACCCAAGAGCCAGGGGTGAAGCCCGAGGCTGTCCCCCCCCATCCGTGGGCGGTGGATGGGAGGCTGATAGCGTTTGTGTAAAATTAAAGAATATTGTTTTTTGTAGAAGAACTACAAGTCCCAGCAAGCCTCCCCCGCAAGCTGGTACTTGGTGAACCACAAGTACCAGCATGCGGGGAAAGAACAGGCCTGCTGGTACCTGTAGTTGTACTACGAAAAAATACTACACACACACCGTGACAGTACAATTTTATTTACACACACTTACACACTCACATACTTACCTACCTCCGATGCTGCGATTCACGTCCACTTGTCCAGTAGAATCCACGGATTACCTGTAAAAATAAAATTATACTTACAAACAATCCAGTGTAGATCTGTCCTCTTCTTTGTCGTCGTAATCCACGTACTTGTTTAAAATAAAAAAATGAAAAACCCGGTCCACGCTAGTAAAGCACTGTCAATCAGGAAGAGCACACTGGTTACAATGTAGCGTAGCGCTGCTCCATTATAACCAATGATGGGAACTTTGCGGTCTGCGGTTAACCGCAAAGTTAATTGGGGTCACCCAGAAGAGTGACCCCAATTAACTTTGTGGTTAACCGCAGTCCGCAAAAGTTCCCATCATTGCTTATAATGGAGCTGCGCTACGCTACATTGTAACCAGTGCGCTCCTCCTGACTGACAGTACAGGAGTGCAAAGCCAATCAGGAAAGTGCCATGACGTGGCGCTCCCTGATTGGCTGGCGGGACCTTCACTGACAGAAGTCACGGGGGGGGTCCCGCCAGTCGGGGAAAGGGGTTCCATGTGTAAACATGGAACCCCTTTAGTTGCGAGGTTCGGGTTGTCGGTTTATTATTTTAAACAAGTATGTGGATTTTAAAGTTAAAGAAGAGGACAGAACGATGCCGGATTGTTTGTAAGTATAATTTTTATTTACAGATACTCCGTGGATTCTACGTGGACAAGTGGACGCGAATCGCAGCGTTGGAGGTAAGTATGTGAGTGTGTAAATAAAATTGTACTGTCACGGTGTGTGTAATGTTTTTTGGGGGGCATTTTTTTGTAGTAGAATTACAGGTACCAGCAGGCCCGTTCTTTCCCCGCATGCTGGTGCTTGCAGTTCTTCTACAAATAAACAATATTCTTTAATTTTACACAAATGCTATCAGTCTCCCATCCACCGCCCACGGATGGGGGGGACAGCCTCGGGCTTCACCCCAGGCCTTTGGGTGGCTGGAGGACCCCTTGATTTAAGGGGTCCCCACTCCTCCAGGGTACCCCGGCCAGGGGTGACTAGTTGGGAGGGGGGGGGTAATGCCACGGACGCAGGGACCTATATAAAAGTGTCCCCCGGCTGTGGAATTATCTTTCTGGCTAGTGGAGCCCGCTGCTGGTTTAAAAAATACGGGGGACCCCTACGTGTTTTGTCCCCCCTATTTTTGGAACCAGGACCGGACGCAGAGCCCGGTGCTGGTTGTTTAAATATGGGGGGACCCCAGTCATTTTTCCCCCTGTATTTTTACAACCAGGACCGGCTCAAAGAGCCCGAGGCTAGTTATGCTTAGGAGGGGGGACCCCATGCAATTTTTTTTCCTATTTTTAACACTTTCAAGACTTCATATAATGTACACAATGAAGCCCTGCACGGATCTCACTGATCCGGCCGGGATTCATTGTGTTAAGTCCGTCAGTGTTTTACTAATCACTCCCGTAAAACACTGCCCGACAATACGAATCACATCGATATCGGAAAATACGAAAGAAGACAACTCGGCAGCTTAGTAAATTACAAGCAATTTTTTCTAAAAGTTGCAAAAAAACACGACCGATACAATTCGAGATGAAACTCCCACCAAATCGACACAAGTACGATTCTTAGTAAATATACCCCCATGTCTTTAACCTATCTGCAGTATAGCTCAAACTTCCGCCTACCAACAGTCTCAGTTCTATTTGAATACCAACAACTTTCCATTGCTCTGCACCAATCTCACTCCCCAATTTCTACTTACACCTCTCCTATTCTGGCAGTACCTTAACCAAACCCTAAAAATAGCTTTTGCTGAAATCACTCTAGCAATGCTTTACACTTCATATCAACCATAGTGTCAGCTATGGCACACTAAAGAAACAAGAAGCCTTCAATAACTTTCTTGCAAAGTAAAATGACATTGTCCAATGTCTCGCATACTGCTATCAGCGACTATAATTGAAAAATTCTGGAGACTGCCAAACAATCATACTTTCAATATCTCATCTCTACTCGGCTTCTAACACCAAATTCCTTTTTTTTTTTTAAATACATTTAAACAACAACTCTCCACATTCCATCAATGCCCAAGATCTTGCTTCCCATTTCAAGGACAAGATTGATCAGAGACATCTACGACCAAAAGCCTGTTCAAATTCTTCCCTGCACAATCTGAGACCTTGTTTTAATTTGTGGGATCACTTACTGTAAATATCTATTCTCTGATCTTCCTACTCTTCTACTTGTCCAGTTGACCCTATACCCTCAGAAATCCATTGGTAGATATTTCTAATACCAGCATTAAATATAATCTGTAAACTCTCTCTTTGGGGGGTATCCAATTACCCGCGGTTGATGACTTTCCCCCTCATGCCGACACTTATTGCGGATTATGCTTCGGGTGCCAAAGCATAATCTGTGAAAAGCATCTGCCAGACCCACGATAACACATGGGATCAGGGACTCATCCTATGATACCAGTGATGCCTTCAACACCTAAAGAGAGGTAAGTAAGGTTTTTGAATGGGTGCAGGGTGTGCGGTGTGGACCCCCATGGACCCAGGGGTTTGTGTGCACCACACACCCTCCAGCTATTATAGATAAGACCATGATTAAGCCTAAAGCTGAGGACTACATCTGAGTCCATGCTTACTTCTAAAATACAGCTGGACATGAAGGGGACTCACTCATTCTGGACAATGGTGAAAAAATGGAAAACAAAACAAAGCACCACATACCCATCATCCTAAACTATAAACATTTGCACAAATAACAAGAATAAAAGAAGAACATAAAGGGTAAACCAGTTAGAGAAACCCTGGACTTGGGTTAGATACGTTTCAATATAATGCATTCATCATGCCCATTATGGTAGGTCCCCAGTTTAAAACAATCTGTTTTTTGTACAAATATATAATCAATATATATATTTTTTTAACCTTTGAACAGGCACCACACATACCTTGACCAAAGGTCCCCCATAGGACTGAAAGATCGACATGTACAGTATCTGTCATTTACTGGTAGGAACTAATAAATATATTCAGCATATTCAATGACAAGTCTGGTAAGTGCTTCCCGTATATCCATGTCTATCTATCTATCTATCTATCTATCTATCTATCTATCTATCTATCTATCTATCTATCTCTCTGTCTATTTATCTATATATAAACAGGTAGATAAAAATATATTTATTATTATTATTAGCGTTTGCCCGTTACTTTGCTTGTGGGGATATCTGTTATTGGTCAGCGGAACTACTTTTACAAAGACAGTAGTGCCATCTACTATTGTAATGATCACAGTCCAGTATAAGTTCGCTTTAGCAAGCAAATATTATCTTATAGATCAAAAATTATCTTACAGATCAAATATGCTACTTAACCTAACAACGAAACGTTGTAAGTCACATGACCAGCATCTCTATGATATATATCAACTCTTATGGTGAGTAACTATAGCATATAATATTTGTCTAGGTGCGCCATCGGGTGTAGTACGGTATGCCGGCTCTCTGGCTCCCGGCGACCAGCATACCGGCGCCGGGAGCCCGACCGCCGGCATACCGACAGCGTGGCGAGCGCTAAGGAGCCCCTTGCGGGCACGGTGGCGCGCGTCGTGGACCCCCACAAGGGAGAATAGCTGTCGGTATGCCGGGTGTCGGGATTCCGGCGCCGGTATAATGTGCACCGGGATCCCGACATTCGGCATACTGAAGACCACCCGCGCCATCTACTGGATTGACATGTACACTAAAACATCATGAGTCAAGACAAGATAACCTGTCTGCTTAGTGATTGATGTACAGTATAGTCAGAATATTTTCATGTGAAATATATACATCTATGTAATGCATACATATATGACTTATATGACAGAAAATAGAAGATCTCGGTGTCTTTAGTGTACTATCAATCCTTTAAAAATGATAAATATATGCGTACCAACAGTCAGAATGTTTCCAGCTCTTAGCAATGTCTTTCATCCCTTTCCTCCACTTATCACTCGATAACCCTGATACTCGGTTGGTGTGTTGAATCATGGGTATGGAGAAATGGAACAAAAGGGTCATTCCATGAAAATGGTCTTTTTATGTAACGTTTGTTACCAGTTTTCATGACAAGCTTTGCATCAAAATTAAAGCATATCATGTACCACACAAACAACATTTACTTTTCACAAAATATTCAAAACACATGCTCAAAAAAATATATTTCACATGAAATATATTTCAATATGTAACGTTTGTTACCATGGAATGACCCAAAACTTGTTTCTTATAATATCTAAAATAAAGTGACTTGTGCTCACATAAAACAAAAGAAAATATGCAGAAAAAGTTATAGCTCTCAAACAATGAGAGCTCACCAGAGGCCCCAATCTAAAAGGACTCTACACATACTGTGTCAAAAAAACAATTACGCCGACATCATAGGGCAAGATAGTACAATCAATAAAGACATATAAGGAATCAGTATGAGATTCCGGCAGACGGAGACCGACTCCGTATACATGTGTACAATAGTTAGTATACAGTATGTACCCTTTTGGAGTTGCAACAATGTAGTCGGTGGGGAAGTTGCTGTCCTGTATATGCTTGTAAGGCCTTTAATTCTCCACCTTAAATTTAAAACAGAACTCCCAAAAGGGAAAAGTGTATTAAGTGTAACACATTTATTACATGTAAACATAAAAATAGGTAATGGACTCCTACAATGTAAAAATATAACACATGCTTATCTGATTATTGCATTGCATGGAGAAGCACAGTTCTCTGTATGTGTTTCGTCCTTTGTGACAGAATTCTAAGACTTCTTTAGGAGATAAAGAATCATATATCCTATTTAATAAAAGGTTAATGCTGCTCCTCATCTCTGTTATCTGTGCCGGCAGCCACTAGAGGGCACACAATGGATCAAATGACTCTTTTGTATGCTGCAAGCTGTCACAGGTGAAGTGAAAGTGATACTGCAGGGAGAGGTTACAGTCTCCTATCCTGTGGCTGCTAATATTAATAATACTGATCTGACTTTCACACTTTCTGCATATGGAGAGAGGGAGCTGGGGAGAGAGAGAGTGGGGGTGAGGAAGATAGGGACTGGAGGGATGGAGAGTGGAGCAGGAGCAGATAGGGACTGGGGGAGAAAGAGAGGGCGGGAGGGTTGGGGCATACAGGTACTGGGGGGTGAGAGAGGGGGTAGGGTTTGGAGTAGATAGGGACTGGGGAGAGAGTGGAGTGGTAGGAGCAGATAGGGATAGTGGCAAGAGAGATGCAGATTTGTTCAATACCAGCAGCCACTGGAGGGCCCCTGATGGACACCCAACACGTACACTGAACCCCTCACCATATGCTGCCCCTATATACACACCACCCCCATACCCCTCCATATAGTTCCCCCTATATACAGGGCACATCCTTCCTCCATATACAGCTCCCATCATATATCACATACTCTGCACCCCCCCTCCCTATCCTATGCTGCAACCCCAGGTCACTTGGCACCCCAGGACTCGGCAATAAGTACTAGCAGTAACCAGGAAACAGATGCAGGAACCACCAGACAGTCTTGCAGCGCTCAGTGTGAAGGCAAGGGTAGAAGATGATCAGTCTGGCAAGAAAGGGTGAGACCCTGTGTGGGGTGAGCAGTGCGGTGACGGGGAGGAGGGGTCGGTGCTGGGGCTGCAGATGATGCGGGTAAGGAGGTGGCAGATACTGCACGCCCCGCACAGACCATGCACAGACCCCTCCGGCCAGCTGCTGGTGGCTACTGGTGTCCTCTACCCCCAGACTGGACGGGAGCTGTGTGGGGACTTGTGAGCTTACACATGCCAGTACTGGTGTATATAGTGCAGCATCATTACAGCCTGCCCATTACAGATAAACAGCATCAACTATTTTTATATATATATATATATATATATGTACATATATATATATATATATATATATTGATATAAAAGGCTAACGCCACCGCTAACCTCTATGGTGTGGCACACACCTACTCAGCATGACAAAGCTGTGTCTCCCAGCAGCAGGAGTTCCATAAACCTGGCAGGTCCTGTATGAGTAGCTATCGCACCCCCCTCCCCAATAATCCAATCCTGGTGTCCGTCATTTTGATGGGATATTAACTAGTATATATATTTTTATAATCATATGGTAATTTTGGACTTGAGGAGCCTGCACACTGCACGTGCTCCTCTCTGTGATGTCTCATCGAGGTCATACATACCTCAATTTATTTCTAGGCTATAAAATAGTGAAAACGCAATCCAAATTCATTCAGTAGTTTTTGCATGATGCCGGTACGATAGGGCAGACTGATAGACAAAAATTCCAATTTTTTTTTTCCGTTTCCAAAGTTCAAAAACAGTCCCTAGAAGTATATTTCTAAAAAAATAGTTATATACAGACACAACCCTTACAGTTGTATAGATTATTATTATTATTATTATTATTATTATTATTATTATTATCTACTGCACAGATATAACTACCACTTTCCATTTTAAAATAAACAGATATACTTTATAGTATGAACTGCTGTAATCCTTCATTTGAATATGTGAATGTGGAGTACTGTATTTATAAATAAATATGGGTTAATGTGTTAGCTGCAATGTGTGTGTTTTTTTCATTGTGTGTGCATCAGTCTCAATTGCTCTTTAATAATAAAAGTAAAAGAAGCTTTGAAAAGCCGGTGGAAATCCCATCGGACGACTTTCTAACTTCAAAGGCAGCTCAGTCATTCCCCTCCCTGTTGGCACTGAGTGAGCTTTGCTCTGCTTCGGGACCTTTCTAATTGGCTGATGGCAGAAGGTTGAAAGGCCTGTGTACTTAACAGAGCCCCTTAAAATGGAATTCCACTAAGGCTGTGCTACTGGAACACAGAGAGGAGACAATACCTATCAGAATTCATTTCCCGCTAATCACAGAGAATAAATACATATAAATCTCCAGATAAGCATAAGGCTGGCACAGCCTACTATAATCATCTTATGATTTGTATTTTTTTTCAAGGAACTGCATATTATTGCTATATTTCTATATAACATAATTATATGCTGTATCATTTTTAGTATAATAAAATAATAATAATAGTTATTTAGTAATGTCAAAATTGCAAAGCCACAATGCAAATGCTCTTCTGTTTTGTCATGTGCCTACTTATGCAATTGTTTGGAATGGGAGCAGCCATGGTGAGCCAGGCACCTGTACAAATACACCCAAGCTGCACTGGCTGAATATATCATGAATATTTTAACAGAGAAACGCATGGGTTTGCAAGCCAAGGTGGTTACTTCCATGGAAATGCCAAAAGGATTGCAAAATCTGACGGAAACAGTTGGACATATCAAGGGCATTCATTACTAAATGTTGAATATATCAGAAGAAGCAGCCAACAGTTATTTATATAGCGCACACATATTACGCAGTGCTTTACAGGGAATCATTTTAGTTATTCACATCAGTTCCTGCCTCGTTGGCTCTTACAATCTTCTTTAGGGCAGATGTATTAAGCCTGGAGAAGTGATAAAGCAGTGATAAAGAAGTGATAAGTGTAAGGTGATAACTCTGCAGCCAATCATTATGGATTTGAAAAATGAGAGTTAAGAGCTGATTGGCTGGTGCATTATCACCTTCCAATTATCACTGCTTTACCACTTCTCCAGGCTTAATACATCTGCCCCTTTAACCCCTATCACATGGACACACATACACACTTAGGTTAATTTATTTGTCACTAGCCAAATAATCTACCAGTATATTTTTGGAGGGTGGGAAGAACCCGGAGCATCTGTAGTATACTCAGGCAAACACAGGGAGAAAATACAAACTCCATGCAGATCAGCCATGACCAAGTATTTAACTCATAACCTCCGTTTTGTAAGACAGTAATACTAACCACTACGCTAAGTGTGCTCCACCATGATGTCAAAGTCTTGCTCCACACTCCCAGTATTTGTAGCAGACTATACAGCAACCACCTTTCATTTACTAAGGTAAGAAGCAGGGATGTATGAGGCGATCATCTACTAGGCTGCCCCCATGTCTTGCGCTGGCATCTAAACTAGAGATGAGCGCCTGAAATTTTTCGGGTTTTGTGTTTTGGTTTTGGGTTCGGTTCCGCGGCCGTGTTTTGGGTTCGAACGCGTTTTGGCAAAACCTCACCGAATTTTTTTTGTCGGATTCGGGTGTGTTTTGGATTCGGGTGTTTTTTTCAAAAAACACTAAAAAACAGCTTAAATCATAGAATTTGGGGGTCATTTTGATCCCAAAGTATTATTAACCTCAAAAACCATAATTTACACTCATTTTCAGTCTATTCTGAATACCTCACACCTCACAATATTATTTTTAGTCCTAAAATTTGCACCGAGGTCGCTGTGTGAGTAAGATAAGCGACCCTAGTGGCCGACACAAACACCGGGCCCATCTAGGAGTGGCACTGCAGTGTCACGCAGGATGGCCCTTCCAAAAAACCCTCCCCAAACAGCACATGACGCAAAGAAAAAAAGAGGCGCAATGAGGTAGCTGTGTGAGTAAGATTAGCGACCCTAGTGGCCGACACAAACACCGGGCCCATCTAGGAGTGGCACTGCAGTGTCACGCAGGATGGCCCTTCCAAAAAACCCTCCCCAAACAGCACATGACGCAAAGAAAAAAAGAGGCGCAATGAGGTAGCTGTGTGAGTAAGATTAGCGACCCTAGTGGCCGACACAAACACCGGGCCCATCTAGGAGTGGCACTGCAGTGTCACGCAGGATGTCCCTTCCAAAAAACCCTCCCCAAACAGCACATGACGCAAAGAAAAAAAGAGGCGCAATGAGGTAGCTGTGTGAGCAAGATTAGCGACCCTAGTGGCCGACACAAACACCGGGCCCATCTAGGAGTGGCACTGCAGTGTCACGCAGGATGTCCCTTCCAAAAAACCCTCCCCAAACAGCACATGACGCAAAGAAAAAAAGAGGCGCAATGAGGTAGCTGACTGTGTGAGTAAGATTAGCGACCCTAGTGGCCGACACAAACACCGGGCCCATTTAGGAGTGGCACTGCAGTGTCACGCAGGATGTCCCTTCCAAAAAACCCTCCCCAATCAGCACATGATGCAAAGAAAAAGAAAAGAAAAAAGAGGTGCAAGATGGAATTGTCCTTGGGCCCTCCCACCCACCCTTATGTTGTATAAACAAAACAGGACATGCACACTTTAACCAACCCATCATTTCAGTGACAGGGTCTGCCACACGACTGTGACTGATATGACGGGTTGGTTTGGACCCCCCCCAAAAAAGAAGCAATTAATCTCTCCTTGCACAAACTGGCTCTACAGAGGCAAGATGTCCACCTCATCATCACCCTCCGATATATCACCGTGTACATCCCCCTCCTCACAGATTATCAATTCGTCCCCACTGGAATCCACCATCTCAGCTCCCTGTGTACTTTGTGGAGGCAATTGCTGCTGGTCAATGTCTCCGCGGAGGAATTGATTATAATTCATTTTAATGAACATCATCTTCTCCACATTTTCTGGATGTAACCTCGTACGCCGATTGCTGACAAGGTGAGCGGCGGCACTAAACACTCTTTCGGAGTACACACTTGTGGGAGGGCAACTTAGGTAGAATAAAGCCAGTTTGTGCAAGGGCCTCCAAATTGCCTCTTTTTCCTGCCAGTATAAGTACGGACTGTGTGACGTGCCTACTTGGATGCGGTCACTCATATAATCCTCCACCATTCTATCAATGTTGAGAGAATCATATGCAGTGACAGTAGACGACATGTCCGTAATCGTTGTCAGGTCCTTCAGTCCGGACCAGATGTCAGCATCAGCAGTCGCTCCAGACTGCCCTGCATCACCGCCAGCGGGTGGGCTCGGAATTCTGAGCCTTTTCCTCGCACCCCCAGTTGCGGGAGAATGTGAAGGAGGAGATGTTGACAGGTCGCGTTCCGCTTGACTTGACAATTTTGTCACCAGCAGGTCTTTCAACCCCAGCAGACTTGTGTCTGCCGGAAAGAGAGATCCAAGGTAGGCTTTAAATCTAGGATCGAGCACGGTGGCCAAAATGTAGTGCTCTGATTTCAACAGATTGACCACCCATGAATCCTTGTTAAGCGAATTAAGGGCTCCATCCACAAGTCCCACATGCCTAGCGGAATCGCTCCGTGTTAGCTCCTCCTTCAATGTCTCCAGCTTCTTCTGCAAAAGCCTGATGAGGGGAATGACCTGACTCAGGCTGGCAGTGTCTGAACTGACTTCACGTGTGGCAAGTTCAAAGGGCATCAGAACCTTGCACAACGTTGAAATCATTCTCCACTGCGCCTGAGACAGGTGCATTCCACCTACTATATCGTGCTCAATTGTATAGGCTTGAATGGCCTTTTGCTGCTCCTCCAACCTCTGAAGCATATAGAGGGTTAAATTCCACCTCGTTACCACTTCTTGCTTCAGATGATGGCAGGGCAGGTTCAGTAGTTTTTGGTGGTGCTCCAGTCTTCTGTACGTGGTGCCTGTACGCCGAAAGTGTCCCGCAATTCTTCTGGCCACCGACAGCATCTCTTGCACGCCCCTGTCGTTTTTTAAAAAATTCTGCACCACCAAATTCAAGGTATGTGCAAAACATGGGACGTGCTGGAATTTGCCCATATTTAATGCACACACAATATTGCTGGCGTTGTCCGATGCCACAAATCCACAGGAGAGTCCAATTGGGGTAAGCCATTCCGCGATGATCTTCCTCAGTTGCCGTAAGAGGTTTTCAGCTGTGTGCGTATTCTGGAAAGCGGTGATACAAAGCGTAGCCTGCCTAGGAAAGAGTTGGCGTTTGCGAGATGCTGCTACTGGTGCCGCCGCTGCTGTTCTTGCGGCGGGAGTCCATACATCTACCCAGTGGGCTGTCACAGTCATATAGTCCTGACCCTGCCCTGCTCCACTTGTCCACATGTCCGTGGTTAAGTGGACATTGGGTACAACTGCATTTTTTAGGACACTGGTGAGTCTTTTTCTGACGTCCGTGTACATTCTCGGTATCGCCTGCCTAGAGAAGTGGAACCTAGATGGTATTTGGTAACGGGGGCACACTGCCTCAATAAATTGTCTAGTTCCCTGTGAACTAACGGCGGATACCGGACGCACGTCTAACACCAACATAGTTGTCAAGGCCTCAGTTATCCGCTTTGCAGCAGGATGACTGCTGTGATATTTCATCTTCCTCGCAAAGGACTGTTGAACAGTCAATTGCTTACTGGAAGTAGTACAAGTGGGCTTACGACTTCCCCTCTGGGATGACCATCGACTCCCAGCAGCAACAACAGCAGCGCCAGCAGCAGTAGGCGTTACACGCAAGGATGCATCGGAGGAATCCCAGGCAGGAGAGGAATCGTCAGAATTGCCAGTGACATGGCCTGCAGGACTATTGGCATTCCTGGGGAAGGAGGAAATTGACACTGAGGGAGTTGGTGGGGTGGTTTGCGTGAGCTTGGTTACAAGAGGAAGGGATTTACTGGTCAGTGGACTGCTTCCGCTGTCACCCAAAGTTTTTGAACTTGTCACTGACTTATTATGAATGCGCTGCAGGTGACGTATAAGGGAGGATGTTCCGAGGTGGTTAACGTCCTTACCCCTACTTATTACAGCTTGACAAAGGGAACACACGGCTTGACACCTGTTGTCCGCATTTCTGGTGAAATACCTCCACACCGAAGAGCTGATTTTTTTGGTATTTTCACCTGGCATGTCAACGGCCATATTCCTCCCACGGACAACAGGTGTCTCCCCGGGTGCCTGACTTAAACAAACCACCTCACCATCAGAATCCTCCTGGTCAATTTCCTCCCCAGCGCCAGCAACACCCATATCCTCCTCATCCTGGTGTACTTCAACACTGACATCTTCAATCTGACTATCAGGAACTGGACTGCGGGTGCTCCTTCCAGCACTTGCAGGGGGCGTGCAAATGGTGGAAGGCGCATGCTCTTCACGTCCAGTGTTGGGAAGGTCAGGCATCGCAACCGACACAATTGGACTCTCCTTGTGGATTTGGGATTTCGAAGAATGCACAGTTCTTTGCTGTGCTGCTTTTGCCAGCTTGAGTCTTTTCATTTTTCTAGCGAGAGGCTGAGTGCTTCCATCCTCATGTGAAGCTGAACCACTAGCCATGAACATAGGCCAGGGCCTCAGCCGTTCCTTGCCACTCCGTGTCGTAAATGGCATATTGGCAAGTTTACGCTTCTCCTCCGACAATTTTATTTTAGGTTTTGGAGTCCTTTTTTTTCTGATATTTGGTGTTTTGGATTTGACATGCTCTGTACTATGACATTGGGCATCGGCCTTGGCAGACGACGTTGCTGGCATTTCATCGTCTCGGCCATGACTAGTGGCAGCAGCTTCAGCACGAGGTGGAAGTGGATCTTGATCTTTCCCTAATTTTGGAACCTCAACATTTTTGTTCTCCATATTTTAATAGGCACAACTAAAAGGCACCTCAGGTAAACAATGGAGATGGATACTAGTATACAATTATGGACTGCCTGCCGAGTGCAGACACAGAGGTAGCCACAGCCGTGAACTACCGTACTGTACTGTGTCTGCTGCTAATATAGACTGGTTGATAAAGAGATGTCTATGTAACTATGTATGTATAAAGAAGAAAGAAAAAAAAAACCACGGTTAGGTGGTATACAATTATGGACGGACTGCCTGCCGAGTGCAGACACAGAGGTAGCCACAGCCGTGAACTACCGTACTGTACTGTGTCTGCTGCTAATATAGACTGGTTGATAAAGAGATGTCTATGTAACTATGTATGTATAAAGAAGAAAGAAAAAAAAACCACGGTTAGGTGGTATACAATTATGGACGGACTGCCTGCCGAGTGCAGACACAGAGGTAGCCACAGCCGTGAACTACCGTACTGTACTGTGTCTGCTGCTAATATAGACTGGTTGATAAAGAGATGTCGTAGTAGTATGTATGTATAAAGAAGAAAAAAAAACCACGGTTAGGTGGTATATACAATTATGGACGGGCTGCCGAGTGCCGACACAGAGGTAGCCACAGCCGTGAACTACCGCACTGTACTGTGTCTGCTGCTAATATATAGACTGGTTGATAAAGAGATAGTATACTCGTAACTAGTATGTATGTATAAAGAAAGAAAAAAAAACCACGGTTAGGTGGTATATACAATTATGGACGGGCTGCCGAGTGCCGACACAGAGGTAGCCACAGCCGTGAACTACCGCACTGTACTGTGTCTGCTGCTAATATAGACTGGTTGATAAAGAGATAGTATACTCGTAACTAGTATGTATGTATAAAGAAAGAAAAAAAAACCACGGTTAGGTGGTATATACAATTATGGACGGGCTGCCGAGTGCCGACACAGAGGTAGCCACAGCCGTGAACTACCGCACTGTACTGTGTCTGCTGCTAATATAGACTGGTTGATAAAGAGATAGTATACTCGTAACTAGTATGTATGTATAAAGAAAGAAAAAAAAACCACGGTTAGGTGGTATATACAATTATGGACGGGCTGCCGAGTGCCGACACAGAGGTAGCCACAGCCGTGAACTACCGCACTGTACTGTGTCTGCTGCTAATATAGACTGGTTGATAAAGAGATAGTATACTCGTAACTAGTATGACTATAAAGAAAGGAAAAAAAACCACGGTTAGGTGGTATATACAATTATGGACGGGCTGCCGAGTGCCGACACAGAGGTAGCCACAGCCGTGAACTACCGCACTGTACTGTGTCTGCTGCTAATATATAGACTGGTTGATAAAGAGATAGTATACTCGTAACTAGTATGTATGTATAAAGAAAGAAAAAAAAACCACGGTTAGGTGGTATATACAATTATGGACGGGCTGCCGAGTGCCGACACAGAGGTAGCCACAGCCGTGAACTACCGCACTGTACTGTGTCTGCTGCTAATATAGACTGGTTGATAAAGAGATAGTATACTCGTAACTAGTATGTATGTATAAAGAAAGAAAAAAAAACCACGGTTAGGTGGTATATACAATTATGGACGGGCTGCCGAGTGCCGACACAGAGGTAGCCACAGCCGTGAACTACCGCACTGTACTGTGTCTGCTGCTAATATATAGACTGGTTGATAAAGAGATAGTATACTCGTAACTAGTATGTATGTATAAAGAAAGAAAAAAAAACCACGGTTAGGTGGTATATACAATTATGGACGGGCTGCCGAGTGCCGACACAGAGGTAGCCACAGCCGTGAACTACCGCACTGTACTGTGTCTGCTGCTAATATATAGACTGGTTGATAAAGAGATAGTATACTCGTAACTAGTATGTATGTATAAAGAAAGAAAAAAAAAACACGGTTAGGTGGTATATACAATTATGGACGGGCTGCCGAGTGCCGACACAGAGGTAGCCACAGCCGTGAACTACCGCACTGTACTGTGTCTGCTGCTAATATAGACTGGTTGATAAAGAGATAGTATACTCGTAACTAGTATGTATGTATAAAGAAAGAAAAAAAAACCACGGTTAGGTGGTATATACAATTATGGACGGGCTGCCGAGTGCCGACACAGAGGTAGCCACAGCCGTGAACTACCGCACTGTACTGTGTCTGCTGCTAATATAGACTGGTTGATAAAGAGATAGTATACTCGTAACTAGTATGACTATAAAGAAAGAAAAAAAAACCACGGTTAGGTGGTATATACAATTATGGACGGGCTGCCGAGTGCCGACACAGAGGTAGCCACAGCCGTGAACTACCGCACTGTACTGTGTCTGCTGCTAATATAGACTGGTTGATAAAGAGATAGTATACTCGTAACTAGTATGTATGTATAAAGAAAGAAAAAAAAACCACGGTTAGGTGGTATATACAATTATGGACGGGCTGCCGAGTGCCGACACAGAGGTAGCCACAGCCGTGAACTACCGCACTGTACTGTGTCTGCTGCTAATATATAGACTGGTTGATAAAGAGATAGTATACTCGTAACTAGTATGTATGTATAAAGAAAGAAAAAAAAAACACGGTTAGGTGGTATATACAATTATGGACGGGCTGCCGAGTGCCGACACAGAGGTAGCCACAGCCGTGAACTACCGCACTGTACTGTGTCTGCTGCTAATATAGACTGGTTGATAAAGAGATAGTATACTCGTAACTAGTATGTATGTATAAAGAAAGAAAAAAAAACCACGGTTAGGTGGTATATACAATTATGGACGGGCTGCCGAGTGCCGACACAGAGGTAGCCACAGCCGTGAACTACCGCACTGTACTGTGTCTGCTGCTAATATAGACTGGTTGATAAAGAGATAGTATACTCGTAACTAGTATGACTATAAAGAAAGAAAAAAAAACCACGGTTAGGTGGTATATACAATTATGGACGGGCTGCCGAGTGCCGACACAGAGGTAGCCACAGCCGTGAACTACCGCACTGTACTGTGTCTGCTGCTAATATAGACTGGTTGATAAAGAGATAGTATACTACTAATATTATATATACTGGTGGTCAGGTCACTGGTCACTAGTCACACTGGCAGTGGCACTCCTGCAGCAAAAGTGTGCACTGTTTAATTTTAATATAATATTATGTACTCCTGGCTCCTGCTATAACCTATAACTGGCACTGCAGTGCTCCCCAGTCTCCCCCACAATTATAAGCTGTGTGAGCTGAGCACAGTCAGATATATATATACATTGATGCAGCACACTGGGCTGAGCAGTGCACACAGATATGGTATGTGACTGAGTCACTGTGTGTATCGTTTTTTTCAGGCAGAGAACGGATATATTAAATAAAACAAACAACTGCACTGCTGGTGGTCACTGTGGTCGTCAGTCACTAAACTCTGCACTCTCTTCTACAGTATCACAGCCTCAGGTCAATCTCTCTCTCTCTCTCTCAACCCTAATCTAAATGGAGAGGACGCCAGCCACGTCCTCTCCCTATCAATCTCAATGCACGTGTGAAAATGGCGGCGACGCGCGGCTCCTTATATAGAATCCGAGTCTCGCGAGAATCCGACAGCGTCATGATGACGTTCGGGCGCGCTCGGGTTAACCGAGCAAGGCGGGAGGATCCGAGTCTGCTCGGACCCGTGAAAAAAACATGAAGTTCGTGCGGGTTCGGATTCAGAGAAACCGAACCCGCTCATCTCTAATCTAAACCTGTGCATTTGTGGTATATAAATGTATATTCTTAATAAATGGAGTATATAAGTGTCTATTCCTTCTAGAGACACAATGGGGAAACAATACCATAAGAGAAAAAAATTAACTTGGTTAACAAGGTGAAAATGTAATCTACATTTACCTTTCAGTCTTTAACACAGACACTTTACTAAGCCAGCATTAAGAGAAATACTGTAACATGCTGTTAAATACACACATGTGAATATGACCTTCATCCTGTACACGTCCCCGTGCGGATGCCTCTTAATTTTAAACAGCTCCACTCGTACTACAGACCTGCATTTTAATCAACACAGCCCTGTTCTGTGCATTACTGTAAAAAATGTTAGTTAAAACAGAGCTCTGCCAAGCTTGATGTCTACTAAAGCAGCTGTTACTCGTTCCTTCTACTGTAAAGTCAAAATTCAGGTATATCTAGAGAGAGGCATACTCTAAAACACAATCTGATCCACAAACTATGAATAGGTATATATATATTGTTTTTTCACAGTGACAAAGGGGTGTTAGCACCCCGAAACGTTGTATGTTCTTTTGTATCACTATGGATTAAAACATATCGTCTTTTTAACTATCCAAGTGTCAGTCTCCTAGTGCCGCTGCATGCTAGGAATTGCTGGGTATATATATATATATATATTAGTGATGTGCACCGGACATTTTTCGGGTTTTGTGTTTTGGTTTTGGATTCGGTTCCGCGGCCGTGTTTTGGATTCGGACGCGTATTGGCAAAACCTCCCTGGAAATTTTTTGTCTGATTCGGGTGTGTTTTGTATTCGGTTTTTTTTACAAAAAACCCTCAAAAACAGCTTAAATCATAGAATTTGGGGGTCATTTTGATCCCATAGTATTATTAACCTCAATAACCATAATTTCCACTCATTTTCAGTCTATTCTGAACACCTCACACCTCACAATATTATTTTTAGTCCTAAAATTTGCACCGAGGTCGCTGGATGGCTAAGCTAAGCAACCCAAGTGGCCGACACAAACACCTGGCCCATCTAGGAGTGGCACTGCAGTGTCAGGCAGGATGGCACTTCAAAAAAATTGTCCCCAAACAGCACATGATGCAAAGAAAAAAAGAGGCGCACCAAGGTCGCTGTGTGACTAAGCTAAGCGACACAAGTGGCCGACACAAACACCTGGCCCATCTAGGAGTGGCACTGCAGTGTCAGACAGGATGGCACTTCAAAAAAATTGTCCCCAAACAGCACATGATGCAAAGAAAAATTAAAGAGGCGCACCAAGGTCGCTGTGTGACTAAGCTAAGCGACACAAGTGGCCGACACAAACACCTGGCCCATCTAGGAGTGGCACTGCAGTGTCAGGCAGGATGGCACTTCAAAAAAATTGTCCCCAAACAGCACATGATGCAAAGAAAAATGAAAGAAAAAAGAGGTGCAAGATGGAATTGTCCTTGGGCCCTCCCACCCACCCTTATGTTGTATAAACAGGACGTGCACACTTTAACGAACCCATCATTTCAGCGACAGGGTCTGCCACACGACTGTGACTGAAATGACTGGTTGGTTTGGGCCCCCACCAAAAAAAGAAGCAATCAATCTCTCCTTGCACAAACTGGCTCTACAGAGGCAAGATGTCCACCTCATCATCATCCTCCGATTCCTCACCCCTTTCACTGTGTACATCCCCCTCCTCACAGAGTATTAATTCGTCCCCACTGGAATCCACCATCTCAGGTCCCTGTGTACTTTCTGGATGCAATTGCTGCTGGTGAATGTCTCCACGGAGGAATTGATTATAATTAATTTTGATGAACATCATCTGCTCCACATTTTCTGGAAGTAACCTCGTACGCCGATTGCTGACAAGGTGAGCGGCTGCACTAAACACTCTTTCGGAGTACACACTGGAGGGAGGGCAACTTAGGTAGAATAAAGCCAGTTTCTGCAAGGGCCTCCAAATTGCTTCTTTTTCCTGCCAGTATACGTACGGACTGTCTGACGTGCCTACTTGGATGCGGTCACTCATATAATCCTCCACCATTCTTTCAATGGTGAGAGAATCATATGCAGTGACAGTAGACGACATGTCAGTAATCGTTGGCAGGTCCTTCAGTCCGGACCAGAAGTCAGCACTCGCTCCAGACTGCACTGCATCACCGCCAGCGGGTGGGCTTGGAATTCTTAGCCTTTTCCTTGCACCCCCAGTTGCGGGAGAATGTGAAGGAGGAGATGTTGACGGGTCACGTTCCGCTTGACTTGACAATTTTCTCACCAGCAGGTCTTTGAACCTCTGCATACTTGTGTCTGCCAGAAAGAGAGATACAACGTAGGTTTTAAATCTAGGATCGAGCACGGTGGCCAAAATGTAGTGCTCTGATTTCAACAGATTGACCACCCGTGAATCCTGGTTAAGCGAATTAAGGGCTCCATCCACAAGTCCCACATGCCTAGCGGAATCGCTCTGTTTTAGCCCCTCCTTCAATGTCTCCAGCTTCTTCTGCAAAAGCCTGATGAGGGGAATGACCTGACTCAGGCTGGCAGTGTCTGAACTGACTTCACGTGTGGCAAGTTCAAAGGATTGCAGAACCTTGCACAACGTTGAAATCATTCTCCACTGCGCTTGAGTCAGGTGCATTTCCCCTCCTTTGCCTATATCGTGGGCAGATGTATAGGCTTGAATGGCCTTTTGCTGCTCCTCCATCCTCTGAAGCATATAGAGGGTTGAATTCCACCTCGTTACCACCTCTTGCTTCAGATGATGGCAGGGCAGGTTCAGGAATGTTTGGTGGTGCTCCAGTCTTCGGCACGCGATGGCTGAATGCCGAAAGTGGCCCGCAATTCTTCGGGCCACCGACAGCATCTCTTGCACGCCCCTGTCGTTTTTTAAATAATTCTGCACCACCAAATTCAATGTATGTGCAAAACATGGGACGTGCTGGAATTTGCCCAGATGTAATGCACGCACAATATTGGTGGCGTTGTCCGATGTCACAAATCCCCAGGAGAGTCCAATTGGGGTAAGCCATTCTGCGATGATGTTCCTCAGTTTCCGTAAGAGGTTGTCAGCTGTGTGCCTCTTCTGGAAAGCGGTGATACAAAGCATAGCCTGCCTAGGAACGAGTTGGCGTTTGCGAGATGCTGCTACTGGTGCCGCCGCTGCTGTTCTTGTTGCGGGAGGCAATACATCTACCCAGTGGGCTGTCACAGTCATATAGTCCTGAGTCTGCCCTGCTCCACTTGTCCACATGTCCGTGGTTAAGTGGACATTGGGTACAACTGCATTTTTTAGGACACTGGTGACTCTTTTTCTGAGGTCTGTGTACATTTTCGGTATCGCCTGTCTAGAAAAATGGAACGTAGATGAACGTAGACACAGTACCTCAATCAAGTCTCTAGTTGCCTCTGAATTAACGGTGGATACCAGAACCACGTTTCTCACCGCCCAGGCTGCCAAGGCCTGAGTTATCTGCTTTGCAGCAGGATGACTGCTGTGATATTTCATCTTCCTCGCAAAGGACTGTTGGACAGTCAATTGCTTACTGGAAGTAGTACAAGTGGTCTTCCGACTTCCCCTCTGGGATGACGATCGACTCCCAGCAGCAACAACAGCAGCGCCAGCAGCAGTAGGCGTTACACTCAAGGATGCATCGGAGGAATCCCAGGCAGGAGAGGACTCGTCAGACTTGACAGTGACATGTCCTGCAGGACTACTGGCTTTCCTGGGTAAGGAGGAAATTGACACTTAGGGAGTTGGTGGTGTGGTTTGCAGGAGCTTGGTTACAAGAGGAAGGGATTTAGTTGTCAGTGGACTCCTTCCGCTGTCACCCAAAGTTTTTGAACTTGTCACTGACTTCTGATGAATGCGGTCCAGGTGACGTATAAGGGAGGATGTTCCTAGGTGGTTAACGTCCTTACCCCTACTTATTACAGCTTGACAAAGGCAACACACGGCTTGACACCTGTTGTCCGCATTTGTGTTGAAATAATTCCACACCGAAGAGCTGATTTTTTTTGTATTTTGACCAGGGATGTCAATGGCCATATTCGTCCCACGGACAACAGGTGTCTCCCCGGGTGCCTGACTTAAACAAACCACCTCACCATCAGAATACTCCTTGTCAATTTCCTCCCCAGCACCAGCAACACCCATATCCTCCTCTTCAATTTGACTATCAGGAACTGGACTGCGGGTGCTCCTTCCAGCACTTGCAGGGGGCGTGCAAATGGTGGAAGGCGCAAGCTCTTCCCGTCCAGTGTTGGGAAGGTCAGGCATCGCAACCGACACAATTGGACTCTCCTTGGGGATTTGTGATTTAGAAGAACGCACAGTTCTTTGCTGTGCTTTTGCCAGCTTAAGTCTTTTCATTTTTCTAGCGAGAGGATGAGTGCTTCCATCCTCATGTGAATCTGAACCACTAGCCATGAACATAGGCCAGGGCCTCAGCCGTTCCTTGCCACTCTGTGTCGTAAATGGCATATTGGCAAGTTTACGCTTCTCATCAGACGCTTTCAATTTTGATTTTTGGGTGCTTTTTGGATGATTTTTACATGCTCTCTACTATGACATTGGGCATCGGCCTTGGCAGATGACGTTGATGGCATTTCATCATCTCGGCCATGACTAGTGGCAGCAGCTTCAGCACGAGGTGGAAGTGGATCTTGATCTTTCCCTATTTTAACCTCCACATTTTTGTTCTCCATTTTTTAATGTGTGGAATTATATGCCAGTATCAATAGCAATGGCCTACTACTATATATACTGCGCACAACTGAAATTCACCACAGGTATGGATGGATAGTATACTTGAAGACACAGAGGTAGGTACAGCATTGGCCTACTGTACCGTACTGCTATATATATTATATACTGGTGGTCAGCAAACTATGCAAAACTGAAATGCACCACGGGTATGGATGGATAGTATACTTGACGACACAGACGTAGGTACAGCAGTGGCCTACTGTACCGTACTGCTATATATATTATATACTGGTGGTCAGCAAACTGTGCAAAACTGAAATGCACCACAGGTATGGATGGATAGTATACTTGACGACACAGAGGTAGGTACAGCAGTGGCCTACTGTACCGTACTGCTATATATATTATATACTGGTGGTCAGCAAACTGTGCAAAACTGAAATGCACCACAGGTATGGATGGATAGTATACTTGACGACACAGAGGTAGGTACAGCAGTGGCCTTCTGTACCGTACTCCTATATATTATATACTGGTGGTCAGCAAAATTATGCACTGTACTCCTACTATATACTACAATGCAGCACAGATATGGAGTGTTTTTCAGGCAGACAACGTATACTGGTGGTCACTGGTCAGCAAAACTCTGCACTGTACTCCTCCTATATAATATACTGGTGGTCCCCAGTGCCCACAATAAAGCAGTGTGAGCACAGATATATGCAGCACACTGAGCACAGATATGGAGTGTTTTTCAGGCAGACAACGTACACTGGTGGTCACTGTCAGCAAAACTCTGCACTGTACTCCTCCTATATAATACAGCTGCTCCCCAGTCCCCACAATTAAGCAGTGTGAGCAGAGATATATGCAGCACACTGAGCACAGATAAGGAGCGTTTTTTTTAGGCAGAGAACGGATAAAACTGGTGGTCACTGATCAGCAAAACTCTGCACTGTACTCCTCCTATATTATACAGCTGCTCCCCAGTCCTCCCCACAATTAAGCAATAAAGCACAATCAAGTTCAACAATAAACGGAGAGGACGCCAGCCACGTCCTCTCCCTAACATTTCCAATGCACGAGTGAAAATGGCGGCGACGCGCGGCTGCTTATATGGAATCCGAATCTCGCGAGAATCCGACAGCGGGATGATGACGTTCGTGCGCGCTCGGGTTAACCGAGCCATACGGGAGAATCCGAGTATGCCTCGGACCCGTGTAAAATGGGTGAAGTTCGGGGGGGTTCGGTTTCCGAGGAACCGAACCCGCTCATCACTAATATATATATATATATATATATATATATATATATATATATATATATATAGTCAGTTCTTCCAAACGAATACAAAATCAGTCAGTTACAAGACACATATAAATAAGGATTGGGCCTTTGCCTACAAGTGACATTCCTCCCAATATTACCAAGTATAAAATGGGAACGAGTGCAGCACCCAGCCAATCTACCCAAATCTGTTTATATCATATCCACTTCTATGAGATCATCTACCCTTTTCTGACTAATCGCACCCCTTTTATGTCCCAGAAATCAGACTCGCCAACCTCAAAAAAATTGGAGCTGTTGGGATGCATTATAGAGTATAGTGCAGAGTTTATTTACATACTAATTTTGCAATTCCGATATACGCCTATGGGGGTCATTCAGACCTGATCGCACGCTAGGTTTTTTCACTGTGCTGCAATCAGGTCAGAACTGCGCATGCATATGCACCGCAATGCGCAGGCATGTTGCATGAGTACAAAGCGGATTGTTGCTGTGCAATGGGTTTTACGAAGAATCCACAGCCGATTGCAAGGAGATTGACAGGAAGAAGGCGTTTGTGGGTGTCAACTGACCATTTTCAGGGAGTGGTTAGAAAAACACAGGCGTGTCCAAGCGTTTGCAGGGCGGGTGTCTGACGTCAATTACAGCCCGGACAGGCTGAAGCGATCGCAGCGGCTGAGTAAGTTCTGGGCAACTCAGAAACTGCACAAGATCTTTTTGTACCGCTCGGCTGTACATGCGATCGCACGCTTGCACAGCTAAAATACACTCCCCAGTGGGCGGCGACTATGCGAACGCAGGACTGCAAAAAACAGTTAGCAAGCGATCAGGTCTGAATTACCCCCTATGTGCTGCCCTGGAAGTGGTACACAGTACACGCATATAATAGAAAGTCTTGTGTGGAATAGCAATGCAAACAATAATGGCCCTCATTCCGAGTTGTTCGCTCTGTATTTTTCATCGCATCGCAATGAAAATCCGCTTAGTACGCATGCGCAATGTTCGCACTGCGACTGCGCCAAGTAACTTTGCTATGTAGAAAGTAATTTTACTCACGGCTTTTTCATCGCTCCGGCGAACGTAATGTGATTGACAGGAAATGGGTGTTACTGGGCGGAAACACGGCGTTTCAGGGGCGTGTGGCTGAAAACGCTACCGTTTCCGGAAAAAACGCAGGAGTGGCCGGAGAAACGGGGGAGTGCCTGGGCGAACGCTGGGTGTGTTTGTGACGTCAACCAGGAACGACAAGCACTGAACTGATCGCACAGGCAGAGTAAGTCTGAAGCTACTCTGAAACTGCTAAGTAGTTAGTAATCGCAATATTGCGAATACATCGGTCGCAATTTTAAGAAGCTAAGATTCACTCCCAGTAGGCGGCGGCTTAGCGTGTGTAACTCTGCTAAATTCGCCTTGCGACCGATCAACTCGGAATGAGGGCCCATGTTGGCTCAAATGCACACAATGAGGAATGCATACATTTTATCTATATTGTTTTATTACACCACTATTATTACACCACTGAATAACACACCACTGAATAAGTCATATTAGAAAACTGTAACATTGAGAACAATGCGCTTTTAATGTTTTCTGTGGCTAACATAGGGCGAGTAGACTTCAATACTAGAAATAACATGTGTGTACACGAAGATTAAAGACTATTAAGATTTAACTGCAAGCTTCAAACAAAATTTTCAAAGACTGAAAAACATAGTAACACTTGATTCCCATGGTGTAGTATCAAAAAGCATATTAAGCATGTAATTAATGACGGAGCTAAGCACATGACAACCACTGATACTATTATGGCCTTTACAGATATATCAGATCATGGCTATTGAAGAAGAAGAATATTTAAAATACCAAAACAATTTATGTTAAAATCAGACAAGGAGCGAGATAGATCATAGGCTATTTTGCGGTCAAACCTCCAAAAATGCCGACACATGCGCAGGTGGACTCCCGGGTCATAAACCTGGAAGTTCCCACACTGCAAAGGACAGCTCTTATCGGGAGAGTTGTCCGGTGCTGCAATCTTCATGCATATGGCATTAATAGCGCTGCTAAGCATGCGATGAGTGGTGGGAATGTGAGGATTGATGCATCCTGCCCTTGATGATTGATAAGAGGATGTAGTTAAAATGCAGTCAGATGGGATCCCGGCAGTCGAAATACCGACGGCGAAATACCAACCGGCTGCACAATGCCGGCATCACAATCCTGATACAGCTCGGGATTCCGGCATCAAAATACCAATGCCTGGAATCCTGAATGTTCTGTTAGCGGGACGCGCTCACGTCCTGCCGCAGGGGGTGGGGGGTTAGGTTTAGGTACTAGTAGGGGGGTTAGGGCTGGGCTGCAGGGACAGGAAGAGGATGGTTAGGTACCGGAGAGGGGAGGTTAAGGTTAGGCACCAAGCGGGAAGGGTTAGGTAAAGGGGAAGGTTAGGGTTAGGCACCACCGTGGAGGGACAGGGTTAGGCACCCACAAGGGAGGGTTAGGGTTAGAGTAGGGGGCAGGGGAGGGTTATGGAACTTTCTGGGGGCTGTCGGGATTTTGATGGTCGGGATGCAGCTGTCAGTGTTATGACAGCCGGCATCCCATCCATCTGTATATATTACCGAATCCTTGATTAGATTGGGATTGCAGTTCTCCAACTTCTGCCAAGACATTATTTTATGCATGATGCTCGTAACTGCAGAGTCTCTGGAAACGAGTGTAAAATCTTGTCAACTGTGGCTAATGACCAGGAGCACTACACATAAGGCATTACAGCAGAAAGTTTAAGGCAAAGAGATGTGTTCATATTTGTAACTCATTTTTTTCTGAATAGTATATAATAAACCATTGCAATCATACCTTTACTAAAACTCTACCATTAGAGGTATATTTACTAAAGTGCAATACCATCAGGGAGGCATCTCACTGGCTCCAAATTAGAGATGTGCGCCGGGCCATTTTTGCCGGATTTGGTTCTAATTCATCGGCCGGCTTTGGATTTGGATTTGCCAAATCAGCATGACTGGTTTTGGATTTGTTTTTGTTTTTTCAAAACTTTACAAAAAAAGCTAAAATCACTTAATTTGGGGCTATTTTGTCACTGGAGTATTATTAACCTCAATAGCATTTATTTCCAGTCATTTGCAGACAATTTTGATCATCTTACAGCTCACAATGTTGTTTTCATCCACTTTAGGCCAAAGTCTGCAGCGAGCTGGCTGATTTACTAAGCGACAGAGCAGCGGCAAAAACATGCAGCAGTTTATTGCATAACTATGAAACAGCAGTGGGAGAAATGAACACACAGCAGTGGGAGAATATCTGACACACAGAAGTGGGAGAAATGAACAGTGGTGCAAGATGGAATTGTCCTTTGGCCCTTCCCACCCACCCTTATGTTGGATATTAAAAAGGACATGCCCACTTTAACAAACCAAGCTCTCCAGCGACAGGGACTGCAGCTTTTGCGGCTGAAGTGCTTGGTTAGTCTGGGCCCCCACAAAATAAGCCACCAATCGGCTTAAGGAAACAGATCTACAGTGGCTAGATGTCATTGTCATTGCCATCCTCATCCTCACCCTCATCAGTGTGTACATCCTTGTCACGCAAAATTAATTCCTCCTGCTGGAATCCACCATTACAGAAGTCTCTGTACTTTGACGTAATGGCCGGGAAAGGTCTTCCTTGTGGAATTTCCAGTTCATTTTGATGAACACCATCTTTTCCACATTTGGAGGAAGTAGCCTCCTACGCCGATCACTGACAAGGTTTCCGGCTGTACTGAAAACTCTCTCCGAGCACACACTGGAGGGTAGCCAGCTTAAGTTTGTACAAGGGCCTCCAAATTGCCTTTTTTGCCTTCGAGCACTCGAAAGGACTCTGTGACATGCCTATTTTTAGTGTGTCATGAAAATAATCCTCCACCATTCTTTAGATGGTGATCGTATCAGATGGAGTTACGTTAGAGGTGTCACAAATGCAGGACAATTCATTGAAGGGGGTACACACGTGGAAATGTGTGCTGAGTGATCTATCACAGAACGCTAAGCACACATCTCTCCCTCCACTGAGCACACTGTGCGAGGGGGGGAAGGAGGCAGGGGGGACGCTCACTTCACCCAACGGTGAAGTGAGCATTCTAACTACAGTCAGCAATAGCGATGTGCTATCGGTATGGGGCATACATACGGAGCGATGTGTGCTTCTTTTCTAAGCAGTCTAGTCAGATTGCTTACAATTTAAGCACACATCACTACGTGTGTACCCTCCTTTAGACCCTGACCAGATGTCAAAATGTTATGTTGACTTATCTGCATCACCACTAGGTCTTTTGGGAAAGGTAAGTTTTTTCCTGTCTGCTGAAGAAGACTTTGTAGTGCCACGTGTCACTTTAGCTGCCAACTTGCTCACCAGGAGCTCTTTACATCTCTTAAGATCTGGGTCATTTGGAAAGGAAGACACAGCATACGACTTAAACCTAGGTTCAATTACAGTTGGCACAATGTAGTGATCCGATTTCAAGATATTGGCAACCCTTGGATCCCGGCGAAGCGTATCAATGACTTGATCTACAAGATTTGCTTTGCTTTAAGAGAATCACCTGGCATAAGCTAGCAGTGTCAGCACTCACTTCACAGATGGCTACTTCAAAGGGTTTGAGCACCTTGCACAAGACAGAAAGTACACTGCGCTGAGCTAAGGTACATTCCCTCTCTTCTCCCAAAGTCATGGCTTGTTGTAAAGCTACAGATGGCTTTTTGCAGTTCCTCCATCCACTGAAGTATATAAAGGGTCGAGTTCCACCTTGTTACCACCTCTTGCTTCAGTTGATGACAGGGCAAATAAAACTGTTCTTGCAGGTGCTGCAATCTCCTGCATGCTGTTGCTGAATGTCGAAAATGTCTCGAAATCTTTCGGGCCACAGACAGCATCTCCTCCTGCACGCCCCTGTAATAAAAAAAAAAAACCCTGTACCACCAAGTTAATCGTGTGAGCAAAACAGGGGATGTGTTGGAACTCACCCAGCTGTAATGCTTTCACGATATTTGTGGCATTATCAGAAACCACAAATCCTGAGGAGAGTCCAAGTGGGGTGAGCCATGTTACTATGACATCCCTAATTTTTTCTAAGAGGTTGTCAGTGGTATGCCTCTCGGTGATACACAGAGTAGCCTGCCCCTGAATGAGCTGGCATTTGTTAGATAATATTTCTGTTGCAGCTGATGAAGTCAATTCACCCACCCAGTGGGCTGTTACAGTCATATAATCTTTAGTTTGCCCACTACTGCTTGTCCACATATCTGTCGTTAAGTGGACAGTGGGTACAATGGCATTTTGTAGGGCAATAATTCAATTTTTTTTAATGTCCTGGTACAGAGGAGGAATGGCTTTTTGGCTAAAATGGACCAAGATGGAATTTGGTACTGAGGGCACAGTGCATTAATTGCGGACATTGGAGGAAATTCAGACCTGATCGTAGCAGCAAGTTTGTTAGCAGTTGCGCAAAACCATGGGGGTCATTCCGAGTTGTTCGCTCGCAAGCTGCTTTTAGCAGCTTTGCACACGCTAAGCCGCCGCCTACTGGGAGTGAATCTTAGCTTATCAAAATTGCGAACGAAAGATTAGCAGAATTGCGAATAGACACTTCTTAGCAGTTTCTGAGTAGCTCCAGACTTACTCGGCATCTGCGATCAGTTCAGTCAGTTTCGTTTCTGGATTGACGTCACAAACACACCCAGCGTTCGCCCAGACACTCCTCCGTTTCTCCAGCCACTCCCGCGTTTTTCCCAGAAACGGTAGCGTTTTTTCGCACACACCCATAAAACGGCCAGTTTCCGCCCAGAAACATCCACTTCCTGTCAATCACACTCCGATCACCAGAACGAAGAAAAAACCTCGTAATGCCGTGAGTAAAATACCTAACTGCATAGCAAATTTACTTGGCGCAGTCGCACTGCGGACATTGCGCATGCGCATTAGCGACTAATCGCTCCGTTGCGAGAAAAAAATGACGAGCGAACAACTCGGAATGACCCCCCATGTGCATTGCAGGTGTGTCAGATATAATATGTGCAGAGAGAGTTAAGAGTTGGGTGGATTATTTTGTTTCCGTGCAGGGTAAATATTGGCTGCTTTATTTTTATACTGCAATTTAGATTTCAGCTTGAACACACCACACCCACATCTAACTCTTTGCACATGTTATATCTGCCCCAACAGTCCCCCCCCCCCCCCCCTGCAGTGCATATGGTTTTTCCCAACTGCTAACAAATTTGCTGCTACTATCAGATCTGAATTACCCCCATTGGACGCAGATCTAATACTAGCATAGCAGTCATGGCGTCAGTGATCTGCTGTGCGACTGGGTGAGAACCGTCATACTTGCTTCCCCTTGCAAAGGATTGTTTAACAGTCAATTGTTTTGTGGGACAACTACTAGCAATCTTCTTGGTTCCCTTCTAGGATGAAGATCCACACCTAGCAGCAGCAGCTGCAGGCCTAGTTCACAAGGATTTTTCTGAGGAATCCAGGAAAGAAGAGGAGTCATCTAGCATTGACAAATTGGTTGTAGGACTATCTCTGATTATTAATGAGGATATTGAGGCTGAAGGTGTTGGTGGTGAAGATTGCAGGTGCTGGGATCTAGTAGAGAGAAGGAGCTAGCTGATGCTGGACTCCTAGATGTTATTTTTTTAGCACGAGTTGTGGATATTATAAAATGCTTCTCATGAACTCGCTGCAGATGATGTACTAGGGTGGAGGTTCGTAAAAGCTTAACATCCCTACATCTATTAACTGTGGTTCCACAAGGGCTACAGATGGCTTGACAAAAGTTGTCAGGATTTGGGTAACAATAATTCCACACAAAAAAGGTGGATTTGTTGGTCCTATGCCCAGGCATGACAAAGGCCTTCTTCTTATCATGGCCAAGAGATGCTTCCACTGGTGCCTGACTAACACAAACAATATCCTCATCCTCAACATCCTCATTAGTGCCAGCGTCAACAACACAAATCTCCCCCTCATCCTCTTGCAATTTCACAGTGGCATCCTCAATTTCTGTGTCATCGGCAACACTTATGCTGCTTATCCCCGCATATGCAGAGGAAGCAGAAATGGTGGAAGGTGGCTTCTCTGCTAGTACAGTATCTGAAAGGTCAGACTCGCACATAGCACTCAGGGACACACTTGGACTCTCCTCAGGTATTTGTGACATTTCTGTTTCTGATTGCACAGTTTGTTGTACTGCCTTAGTGGTTTTCAGTTTTTTTTACACCTCTTCTAGAGTGTGAGGCATCATGAGAGGCAGAAGAAGGTGCCTCACTGACAGGTGCAAAACCACCACTCAGAAATAAAGGCCAAGGCCTGAGCCTTTCCTTGCCACTGCGTGTGCTGAATTACATGTTGGCAATTTTATGTTTTTCTGCACCAAATCTTCCCTTTATAAGGTGTTTTTTTCTTTATCAATGTATATTGGGTTTTTGGTTTTAGATTACCTGACTTAGATCCGCTATGCCCTTCAGCATTGACTTTAGTAGATGCTGGACTATCGTCATCATAATGACTCGTGGCAGCAGGTTGGTGTTCTCTAAACTGATTGTTATCCATTTTAAGTGCATGAATCACAGGGTTAGATGCACGCAAGGAAAGCGCACTAGGATACAGCGCACCAAATAGTACAAACAATAGAAATTAACAATATATTTTAAATAACTTGCAGCTCCTTTTAAATTGTGTGAATCACAGGGTAAAAGGCCTCATACACTACTGAGACATGTCCATCTGACATGTCGCAGGCGATCACCCCGGCAGCCTCCCGGGCTGCAGGTTCGCCCAAAATACATTGTATGCTGTCCTTTTGCATACGATATATCTTGGGCGATCCCAGCCATGCCTGCGGGGTCCGACATATCACGAGTGCAGCACATTCAAGCTGGAGGATCCAATCTGATGCTCACGGGAACGCGCATCGGATCGGATCAGAGACACCTCCAAAATGCAATCGGGCATTATCGGTCTAGTGTATGGGGCCCTTTAGATGCACGTGAGGAAAGCGCACTAGGGTACAGCGCACCAAATAGTACAAACAATAGAAATTGACAATATATTTTAAATAACTTGCTGCTCCTTTCAAACTGTGTGAATCACAGGGTTAGATGCATGTGAGGAAAGCGCACTAGGGTACAGCGCACCCCCCTTGTGAGACTCTGAGTCTCTGGAGTGGACACAGCACAGGTAGAACTTATATTGACAGCAGAGTGTTCCCCCTACAGTACAGCCCCTTGTGAGACTCTGTACGGATACAGGCAGCAGCAGTGCATACCTTACATGTCATAATATACTGTAAATCTCCACACAATTTATATTTTTTTTATGCAGAGTAGACTCAGTTTTTTTCATGCAGAGTTAGCGCAGCATAGTGAAGCATGCTGCCATCTCTGGGAAATGGAGCTGAGTCCCGGCCATGGCGCCTTTTATAGAATCCAAGTCCCGCGAGAATCCGATGATGGGAAGATGATGTTCGGACTCATTGAGTCTGACGGTGACACTCGAGTGCTCGGATTCCCTTCATTCGGAGTGGTTCGGATTCCTCAGTATCCAAATCGCTCATCTCTACTCCAAATGTATTCTGCAGCACAGCAACGACTCCAAACATACAGCCAATGACATTAAGAACTATCTTCAGCGTAAAGAAGAACAAGGAGTCCTGGGAGTAATGATATGGCCCCCCCAGAGCCTCATGGGTATTTTTACTAATAGTTAACTTGAGTCGATGTTGATCAATTTTTGTTCGATGTTCGATTGATTTTTTATTTATTTTGTGTTTCAGGGTAATCACACATTTACTAATAGATGATTTTTGACATTCTTTGAAAAAAAATATGTCAATAATCATCTGTTAGTGAATGTGGGATTTAGGGGTATAATTACTTAAAAAGAATTATGGGGCAGATGTATTAACCTGGAGAAGGCATAAGGAAGTGATAAACCAGTGATATGTGCAAGGTCATTAAGGCACCAGCCAATCAGCTCCAATATGTAAATTAACAGTTACGATCTGATTGGCTGCTGCCTTTATCACCTTGCACATATCACTGGTTTGTCAGTTCCTTATGCCTTCTCCAGGTTAATACATCTGCCCCAATGTTTGGTCGATTTTGTATTTCAGAGTCTAAATTCCACATTTACTAACAGATGAGCTTTGACTTTTTTTTAAACAATGTCAAAAATCATATGTTAGTAAATGTGTGATTTAGACCATTAAACACAAAAGTGAGCAAAAATCGACCAAACATCAACCAAAATCAACTTTGAGTAAATATACCCCCTTATCTCAACATCATCTAGTCTGTCTGAGATTACATGATGAGACAGAAGGATTTGAACAACGCTGCTCTCCATCTGCCCGCGGCTCTCCCGTCTCTGCTCCCGCATCTCAGTTCAACTTTTTTTTAAAGTCGAATTCAGATGGTTGAAAAGGGGGCCAAAACCTGTCAGTTTTGGTCCCATTTTCGACACAACTACGTGGATCGGCAGCTATTCCGCCGATCCAGGTGCTTTTCGACAAGTCGAACTTCTCAACTTGTCGAATAATTTTGGGATACATTAAATAGGTCGGAACCCCTTCCGGCCTAAAAAAGTCGACAACTGCCGTCTTTTCGACAGACGGCAGCTTTCGACTTCAATTGAATATACCCCACAGTATCTCTAGGCTTCCATAATGTGTTAATCTGCAATAAATGTATGTGGATAGAACTATAAATTATCTGAAAACTGAAGCGTAGACAGCACTCTACTGCAAAAGTAAAATGGGCCATGACCAATTTACACATAATATACACTAATACCACTACCCCCCCCCCAACGCAGATTAATACATCTACCCCAGTGTTAGAAATAAGCAACTAAATAAATGTACAACACAGATAATAGGAATGGCGTTAAGAAGTAAACTGGTGTTACCCAAAGCAACAAGCACATTCTACCTGCCACTGTACAGTGTAGTATAGAAGAACATCAAATCTGATTGGCTCACATGTGCTTACTTACGTTACAGTGCGCTATGTAATGCTCTTCTGCTTGTTTAGTGCTATAAAGGTAATACAAGCAGTCAGGGGCGCATCTAGAGAGGAGAAGGCCTGTGTGCAGACTCTATGTGGGCCCCCTCCTCTCTAGCCAGCAGCGCTGTAGTTCTGGGCAGTAGTGTCATAGGAGAGCCTAGCACTGTCCCAAAGTCTACAGTGCATGCGCAGGTCTCCAGGAAAATGGCACATGAATTTCCTACTGTGCATGCATGAAACACCGGAAAAATGGCCACCGTGCCATTTTACCAGTTATTTCTGCATCACTGCTGCTGGAAGGCTCTGGAGGGTAAGTATTGAAAATAATGGGTGCACTGCAGAATGTGTGGTGTGGGCCACCCTGGACTTCGGGGGCCTGTGTGCACCGAACACACTGCTCCCATTATAAATACGCCAGTGCAAGCAGTGTAACTATGCAGCAATGTGCTCAGCAACAAAGTGTTATCTATTATATAGGGAGTTAACTATAAGAAGTCTGTAATATAGAGTACACAATTCATATAAAGTATGTGCAGTGAATGTGTTACTGCTGGAGACCCCGTATGACCTTGGACAAGTCACTTTGTCTCTGTGTCTCAAGCACTAAAATTCGATTTTAGGCTCAGCTGAGCAAGGAAACTGTGACTGAAAAATGTTGTGTATAATAAGTAAAATGGTGTGGTCTATATAGAAATAAAAACATTATTATCATCCAAAATAACTGCAGCTTCTAGATAATCAAAATATATAAAATGTTTAAGCAGTCGTAAAATATATTTATATTCTATAACAGGAAAAAATGAAAAGAGAAAAACAAAGTAGCAGATCCACTGCTTTTATTACTGGCTTCTCGGAATACAGTCTAGCTCAGGCCTCAACTCTGCTGGTAACACATAACAAATGCACTGAACTATGCATGATTCCAGGAAACCCAGCGCCTCTGATCGTCTCACACCAGTGATCGTGCTAAACTCTTCAGGATGTCAATAACTCTGCTTTAAATTGGTAAAATAATCAATAGGCTTGATAATGTAGAAAGGCATATAGGGACCTGCAGAGACCAGAGCCATTAATTACACGCGCAGAAGTGGTTTTTATCAAACTGAGACTTCAATAACACATTTACCATGCTGTGTCCTTTCAGGTAGTGGGAATGGGCACAGATTCAACGTGTCGAAAAATATACACCATCCTTCAAGATATCACCTGTGTTACACGTTTGTATGCACAGGAATATAGCAATGCGCAACACTGGCTTCAGGATACGCAGTTACCCGTTGTAAAGATATAGGCAGGGGCTAATACTGTATTTGTGGTGTTTCAATCTTTATAGCGTTTAATGTACTTTTTATTCCTTCTGTTTCCATGTCTCTCTGGCTTGTGTCACTATTACCCCATGTGTGTGTTCATCCATTAGCCTATATATTCTGTACTATAATCTTACCCAGGTAAATACAGGTGTGCTGTGACCTGGCACCTAGTGCTGCCATGTTATGTTATTGTAGGAGAATGCCAGTCTGGTATGAGCTTATTACAGGTTATCATTGCTATGCCTATTGAGTCCATCCTGTGATCCTTATATGGTCACACAGGAAATACATTTGAGGACCAGGTAATGTCTCTTTGAAGCTTCTCCTCCACAGGGGACAATCAGGACTTAATCCAATTTCCCTGTCATTGTCCCTTCTGTTTACTTTCCTCTGTTCCATCCTGGTCTCTGACAGACATCACGGAGCCTGACCCAGCATGTGGTCAGCAGGAGAAGGCCAGCTGTGGGAGGGAGTAGGGAAATACCTGAGGTGGGATACCACCAATCAGGAACCTGCGTCTCCTCCCCAGGTGAGCGCTGCATGATGGGCATTTGGAAGGTTTTAAAAGAGGTAGCGCAGGTCAGCTCCGGATGTTAGTCGCAGGACTTTGGCTAAGGGGTGATTCTCTGCCAGGGTACCTTGTGGAACGCATCAACAGTGCTGTGTGGACTTATATGTACTTACTACTGCATGGACTAATCTGCTATCACTGCTGTGTGGACTCAGTGATAGTTCTGCTGTATGGACTTGTTTATCTGGAACTTCTGCACGGAATTGCTGTGGACCTAAATCCTCTACTGGGACTTACTATCTGGACTGCTACCTGTATACTGTTTCTGGGCTATATTTACGTCTGTTTCCTGTGAATTATCTATTCCTGTGTGCTGTGAGAAATAAACCATTACTTTGGTTTCATCGGCTCTGTGTCTGAGTGATTAGTAGAACCCCGTATCTTCACATTTGGCGGCAGCGGTGGGATCATTCAGACACCAAACAACGACCGCAGGAAGCGTGAAGGCCCAGCAGAGAACAGAGGAACAGGCCATATGTAATGCAAGAGGATCTGCAGTGAGGTGGTAACAAGTGAGCAGGTGTCAGTCCTGTGCAAAATAAAATGTTTCCAAGGAAAGAAAATGAACGCCTCAAGTCTCCCAGGGCAGTAGAGCTCGTGGATGGAGGTGTGTCGGTGTATCGGCAGGCTGGAAAGCCGGATCTGTTATTGAGTGCTATAAAGATGCAGTACATTTGGGAGTACTGGAATGAAGCTATGCGGATGATCAGTGGCTGGAGAGTATCCAGCATACAGGACAAGTTGTGTTACCTGGGGGATGCATTCCTGCACTGTAAAAGTGAGGCAGCCTCATGGAATCTGCTGGGGGAGCCAGAGTTTGTAGAATTCACAGAGGAAGTGAGTGCTACAGTGACCCAAATGATGCAGAGAAGTCAATATTCTGAGGCTGAAGGGCAAGTCCAGAATCAATTATCTTCTGGGTTAGAGCCAGAGGAAATATCCAAAATGGCGCCGCTGCAACCCGGGCAGATGACTGAGGGGTCCGCCTTGCAAGTGCGTGTTACCAAGGGAGCAAAGTCATTGTCAACGGGGCCTATAACCACATTGGAAGAAATGAGCATGGAGGAGCTGATAGCAGAATGCCAGCTGCGAGGCATCCCTTTCCAATTCTGCACTCGCAGGGAAATCCTCCAGCTTATTCTCCAGGATCAGCGGGATCCAACAAAAGCGTTCACCGATTACCGGGCGTGGATCCTTCATCTCGGCCCAGGGATGAGTGTGTGGGAACAGCTGGAGTGTCTGGAGGAGTGCTTCATTGTGGCAGAGGAAGAGGCAATGGATCAGGGGCTCCTGGATACCCCAGCATGGCTAGACCAGTGTTGCAGGGTGGATGCAGAAAGGCACCGTCTGTAACAGCTTCTCCCACACCCAAGGGAAGCAGTTGCCCGGTGTACTATGCTGGGAGAGGCTAGCGCTGAAGTGAAGGCTATGCCCACAATACAGGCATCCCAGGAGGAGCTGTGCTACACCTTCCCTTTTGCTGAGGTGGAAGATGTAGACCTAGTAACCAGCTGCCAGGGAATCAATGAAGACTGTGCCCAAGAGATCACCATGGATGGGGGAGTATTGTTCCACTCCCCGACTACAAACATACCAGTCACGGATGGCCTTTTGCTCCAGGATGCCCAGCTTATTCAGCTGGGGGAGGCTCATCGCGATGGATTGGCAACGGCAGCCCCATTCATTTCACTGAGGAAGGCTGATGAGAAAATGCCCTGTGTATCTCCTGCTACCCTAACTCCACAAGAAGATTATGAAGGATTATTCCATTTTAACGATTTGGAGAATGAGGAGCTGCGATGTGAATACTGGTACGTACCCTGTGATTCAAAAGTGACATTGGTAGCAGAGACTGTTAACATAATATCAGAGCAGGAACCAGAAAAGGATGTGTTGCACCACCGTAATACCTGTGAAAGTGTTGTGGACTATAACTATGTGCCGAGGGATGTGCCTGCCTTAAGCCAGGCCCAAGCAACTACAGATCAAGTGGAGGTTGGGAGATGCCGCTTGTTACCTTGTCTCCTTTACCAGGGTGAAGGCACAGTGCAACCCGCTCCCCTTCCATCTGCAGAGCAAGAGCAAGTTGTGGAGATAATTGTGGAAGCTTCAGTTGTTAAAACCCTGACTGGTACCCCACCAGCTACCAAGCGCACAGGACTGGCGGGGGAGGAGGTTATCCAGGAGGAGGTGTGCGCAGAAGGAGCTGCAGGTGAGATACTGGCTTTTGAGGGGGGAGCACTGGCACAGGACCAGCCTGTGCTGGTGACTCCCCTGCAGCCACCAGCTGAATTGTTTCTGATGAAGGGTCCATCCTCAGCACTAGGTATTGAGACCACGTGCTGTACGGAAATTTGCCAGCCCCCTAGTTGGGGTTTGAGGAAGGCAGGACTGGACAGAGTTGCGGAAGTGCCGGGGGCAGAACCCCAACATTGGCCTGCCTTTAGGCAACTGTTCCTTGTGCAAGGGGGGGAGGTGGAAGGTACTCCCTGTCCCATTGTGCCAGAGGCACAGGTATTAGTACACCCAATAGGTGGGCCGGGTGTAAAAGTTGGCAATGTTGTGGAGTGGGGATACCCAACATCTGAATTGCTAAATCCCCTGCTGGTGAAAATGAATGTGTCATATTGTAATATTGTCCTTGCTGGTTGTTTAACACTACTGCCTCTTACCACATGGGTCTGGTGTGACATCACCCTGTGGGACTCAGGTGGTACAGACATGCATGATGTTCTCTCCCCTGCACTCACTGCTCCTGGGTGGTAATGTTTCCTCAACACTTCGGAACGAGGAACAAAAAGTAGACGAAGGAAATGTAAAGATATAGGCAGGGGCTAATACTGTATTTGTGGTGTTTCAATCTTTATAGCGTTTAATGTACTTTTTATTCCTTCTGTTTCCATGTCTCTCTGGCTTGTGTCACTATTACCCCATGTGTGTGTTCATCCATTAGCCTATATACAGAGCCGGCCATAGGCATAGGCAAACTAGGCAATTGCCTAGGGCATTTGATATGCCTAGGGGCATCAGCAGCGTCTGCTAATTAAAATGATATGCGGCATGCCTATATTCTGTGTATAGCATTTCATATGCAGATGCAGTCTCACACAGTATATAGGCATGCTGCATATAATTTTAAACAGCAGAAGCTGCTTGTGCACCCTAGCCACATAGCAATGTAAATAAGATGCATTTTCATAAAAAAAGGTGCCCGACGTTAGCATTGAGGCAAGATTTATGAGGACACATCTGTAGCCAAGCAGAGGTCACAGTGTTAGTGGCAGTGTGAGTGCTGTGTGCATGTGAGTGGGTTGGTTGTGCAGTAGTGTTCAGAATATGTGTAAGGAGCTTTATGTTTATCATGTAAAAATGCATTAATAATGTGCAAGGGGCACTATGTATGTCACTATGTGTATAAGGGCATTAATAATGTGCGGCATATGTGTAAGGGACATTATGTGTAAAAGGGCATTAATAAAGGTTGTCATAATGTGTAAGGCGCATTTTGTTTATAAGGCCATTAATAATGTGTCTCATATGTGTAAGGGGCATTACTGTGTGGCATTATGTGTATAAGGTGCTCTACTGTGTGGCGTTGAGTATATAAAAAGGTCACTACTATGTCGTCTAATGTGAATAAAGACCAATACGGTGTGGTGTAATGTGAATAAGGAGCAATTCAGTGTGATGTAATGTGAATAAGGGGCTCTACTGTGAGGAGTAACGTTTATAGAGTCTGTGCGCCAAATGTGCGAACTGTTCTTATTTAAAATATAGGGGGGTACAAACACCAAAATAAGGACTGCTATGGGTGAGGGGTGATGGTGCTGGGAAAGAGGTGCAAGCTCAGAGGCGGAACCAGCGGTGGTGCTAGGGGGCACCAGCAAAAATCTTGCCTAGGGCATCATATTGGTTAGGGCCGGCTCTGCCTATATATTCTGTACTATAATCTTACCCAGGTAAATACAGGTGTGCTGTGACCTGGCACCTAGTGCTGCCATGTTATGTTATTGTAGGAGAATGCCAGTCTGGTATGAGCTTATTACAGGTTATCATTGCTATGCCTATTGAGTCCATCCTGTGATCCTTATATGGTCACACAGGAAATACATTTGAGGACCAGGTAATGTCTCTTTGAAGCTTCTCCTCCACAGGGGACAATCAGGACTTAATCCAATTTCCCTGTCATTGTCCCTTCTGTTTACTTTCCTCTGTTCCATCCTGGTCTCTGACAGACATCACAGAGCCTGACCCTGCATGTGGTCAGCAGGAGAAGGCCAGCTGTGGGAGGGAGTAGAGAAATACCTGAGGTGGGATACCACCAATCAGGAACCCGCGTCTCCTCCCCAGGTGAGCGTTGCATGATGGGCATTTGGAAGGTTTTAAAAGAGGTTGCGCAGGTCAGCTCCGGATGTTAGTCGCAGGACTTTGGCTAAGGGGTGATTCTCTGCCAGGGTACCTTGTGGAACGCATCAACAGTGCTGTGTGGACTTATATGTACTTACTACTGCATGGACTAATCTGCTATCACTGCTGTGTGGACTCAGTGATAGTTCTGCTGTATGGACTTATCTGGAACTTCTGCACGGAATTGCTGTGGACCTAAATCCTCTACTGGGACTTACTATCTGGACTGCTACCTGTATACTGTTTCTGGGCTATATTTACGTCTGTTTCCTGTGAATTATCTATTCCTGTGTGCTGTGAGAAATAAACCATTACTTTGGTTTCATCGGCTCTGTGTCTGAGTGATTAGAAGAACCCCGTATCTTCACACCCGTGTGCTGGGAAAATGAGGAAAACACAGGAAAACTATCGCTCTCTTCAGACACATTTATCAATGTTTTTAACACACTCTTCATGTGCTTTAACCGACAGAATCTATTGTACTGCCAGTGTTCATTGGCATAACAGGAAATAGTCTGCATCACATCTAAAATTTTAAAGTGGAATTAACATTTTAAACTGCAATAATGGTAACAAGCCCATTAAAAAAACATCCATCCTATTTTTAATGCAGTTTTCAGGCATTAGCCGCTGTAATGCACATTAATCAGTGTTAATTGAACACTTATAGTACAATCAGTTCTTCTGGTGTATATCATAATAATGTTATAAACATGAATTATATCACACTAACTATACAAAACGTTACATGCTGACACAGTGATAATATCCTGTTTTCTATTTCACATTATTGTTTTTCTCTTTCGGAATATTTTATTGGGCACACAATATATTGCAAAGTGTTGCACAATTTTTTGTATTGACAGAACTGTATCCCAGACCTTGTTAGCTGGGGGCATGGTATTTATATTTAATTACTGGGCCAGTAGACATGTCCTTAAAGTAATGAAAATACTGTAAAGTCTATATCATACTTTTTTATTAATAAAATAATGCAGAACAATACATAGAAACATAGAATTTGAAGGCAGATAAGAATCACTTGGTCCATCTCATCTGACCGTGAGATAGATAGATTATATAGATATGCGATGGATAGATAGATAGATAGATAGATAGATAGATAGATAGACTAAACGCATGAT
Organism: Pseudophryne corroboree; assembly: GCF_028390025.1. Classification (NCBI taxonomy): domain Eukaryota; kingdom Metazoa; phylum Chordata; class Amphibia; order Anura; family Myobatrachidae; genus Pseudophryne; species Pseudophryne corroboree. The sequence goes on from NC_086444.1 coordinate 601,307,027, forward strand.
CCCACATTACTGACAAAAGATAAATATATAACAAAAAAGAAATAAAATAAATATGCCCACGCTCAGTTTTACACATTTGTGCTGTCTATGGACTATTGATTGGTTCCCCTTCAAATAAGCTCCATGTTGTTTACTTAAATGTATGTTTGGATATTTTTTTTTATTATTAAAAAGTTTTTACTGTATTTAAAATATCCACATATTTATTTCACCTCATGGTCTAATCGTGAGCATCAAAATTCTACAGCTTGGCAAGCATTTGGACATGGAATGTTCTAAAAGTGTTTAAGGCAAAAAATAAATAAAAAATTGTCATCATCATTATCTTTTGCTACCTATACGGCATTCCCCAGAGATCTTTTGTTTCACTGCACCAAGAGGTGCTTGTATGTCTCCATTTACAGATAGATATATATATAGATATATATAGATATATAGATATATAAGTGACGTGCTGTGAAGTCTTTGTCTGGGGAGCACATGGATAGATAGATATATATATATACATCTGTCCCCCTCTCTCACCTGAGATGTGTCCCAGAGTGTAGGCGCCGCTGAGGCTGCTGGCTGGGGGACGGAGGAGGAACAAGTGCTAGCCACCGCATGCACTCCTGGTCTGGGCTTCCCAGGGCCGCCGCTGCTGCAACAATAACTGCCGGGTCCTGCCGCCACTTCTCCCCGCCGCGTATGTGTGATTGGGCCAGCGGATCCAGCACTGGATCCGCTATCCAATCACATGTGCCTTGCTGGCAGGGACGTGCTTTCCCTGCCAGCGAGGCACTTGTATAAGTGCCCCATTCCCCTCTTTTTCTAACGGCTTTTACCGCCCAGCGCTTGGCCCCGCGCCCTGCTCCCACTGCCTAAGGGAGGCACTAGCTATCAGTGCCTCCCAAACTAATTAAATGTTCTAAAATGATTAGAAAAATATAAAGAGGATACATATGACACATATGTGTCTTATGTATCTTATTTGTATTATTTAATCATTAATGACAGGGAGGCACTGCCTCCCCTGCCTGCACGTCTCTGATTATATATATAAATGCAAAAGCCCTCACTCACTCACTCATTGACTGACTGACTGACAGACTGACTCATCACTAATTCTCTTACTTCCCAATATGTTAGGACGATAACATTTAACATGTATTCTTTAGGTGGGAAATAGGAAAACTACATAATTAGGATTTTAATAAACCTCCCCTAAGGGGATGAAAAGGGGGCTAACATAATGACATCATTACTGATGCGTGGCTTGCGTTGCGTGAACGATAACAGCCACACGGATAATCAGATCCAAATTTGGATTGCACCTCCAGTGTGTAGAATTTAATAAACTACAAAAATGGTCCTGTCACTTTTTACTGTATCTGCTACAGGTGCTCCTCGGGTAACGCCAAGAACCATGGATTCATATTTACTTACATTAAGACGTCTCAAATTTACATCTCTATAGATATACCAAATTTTGAACACTCATTTATATTTACAACCATGAAAATCAGAAACTCCTGTGCGAAGAATTGGTAGAACAGCTAGTATGTATTAGCTGATTTACATGATTAGTTTCATGCAAATATGGCAGCTCCAGGAATCTCCTAACAATAATTTGTAAAACAATACAGTATTTTGCTTTATTACCTTATAGTACTTTATTTAATGTAGTTTTCCAGTTGAAAATAATCTACCATTTTTTAGTTTTGAATCTGAATCTGCTGCCCTCTTCTGTATAATATATGCATTGTTTTCTGGGGGACACATCATCCCAGTGTGTTCTCAGCTTTAGGTGTACTGAGTGATACTGTGTGTGACAGTAGCATGGTAATATTATGGACTGCATGTAAGGTTGTCAAACATCCAGGATTCTTGTAGACAGTCCGGAATTCACAAGGTTTGCCCAGAGTCCGGAGGGCTGTTAATCTCGGATGGTAGTATCCGGAAATGTCACAGACGTTTGGCGCCGGCAACACAACTGACTGACACTGTCAATACGTTCACTTGATCCCAAGGACTCCCTCCCATCCCCAGGACCATATCCACCCCCTCCTTTTCCTCTTGCCTGCTGCCTCCCTCTCTTCTACTCCCTTCTCCCTGCAATCATGAGGAACAGGTTCACCACCTCCATATACTCATTTCTACTCTGGAGTTTCACAAAGGCAAGATCATCCTTCATGGTAAGTGCCTGTAGATGACTCGGGATGTTCTAATATTATGGTGGTGGTGGGTTGGTGTAGTGTAGAGATGTACAGTGATCTAGCACATTATAGTGCAGTACAGTGATGTAGTGTGGGGAGGTAGTGCTGTGATGTAGAACAGTGTAATGTAGAGCTTAGAGGGGTCAGTGATGTATTGCAGGGTATGAAGTGGTCAGTGATTTTGTGTCATGTATAGAGGGGTCAGTGATGTAGTGCAGTGTATAAGGTGGTTAGTGATGCAGCGCTAGGTACAGAGATCTTAATGTGGTAGTGCACGACTGTAGTGTGGCAACTTAGTTCAGGCAATAGCAAGATCAGGTATGTAAAGTACTACAGTATTGTAGGGTTGGGTAGTTGCACTGTGTATATACTGTATAGGTATTAGTGAAGTAGTGTAGTGATGTAGTGCAGGGTTATAGAGGTATCAGTGATGAAGTGCAGTGTAGTGCAGGGTACAGATGTGTCAGTGTAGTAGTACAGGGATGCAATGAGGATACAGTGCAGAGTATTGGGAGAGGGGGTTCAGGGATACAGTTAAATGAGACTAGGGATGTACTGCAGAATATGATATATAAATACAGTGGCAGATTGGGATGGAAAACCAACCAAGGAAATTTATGGAAGCAGCCCTACTGGGGGTGTGGTCTGATGAAGCGGTGGGGTCTGTTGAGAGGGGGAGGATCCCTCCTCCTATGGCCTGACTGTGCGCAATTGCGGCCTTCCTTGCATCTTTTTTTTCTGCAGACCAGGGGCAGATTGGGAACTAAAAGTGTCCCTTTAAAAGAGGTATAACACACCATGGCAGCATCTCTGGAGCAGAGTTGTTGCGCTGCAGAGATAGAATAACAGAATGAATAGGGACAATGCAGTGTAATGAGTGCGGTGGGCTTGCTGTCATGTGGGTGGTGGGGCACTTGACAACACACAAAACAGGCCCCACAGACACGTCGGCCTACCAGGAATCTTTCTGGTGAGCCCTATGGCCAATCTGCCACTATATACATATATGAAATTAAATGAAACAATAGAGATGCAATTGCACACTTTCAGCTTTAATTTAAGGGGTCGAACAAAAATATTGAAACATTTAGGAATTGATAGCATTTTTATACACAGTCCAATTTTCAGGGGCTCAAATGTAATTGGACAAATTAATATAATAATAAATAAAATGTTCTTTGTTATGCTTTACCTGCCAGGCAGATGTCTTCAGTTGTTTGTTTGTGGGTCATTCTGCCTCTAGTATTGTCTACAGCAAGTGAAATGCATGCTTAATCGGGTTTAGATCAGGTGATTGACTTGGCATTGCAGAAAATTCCACTTTTTTCTTAAAAAAACTGTACTATGAAGCACCGACCAATCAACATTGCAGAATGTGATTGAATTTAAGCAAACACTATATCCCTATACACTTCAGAATTCATGCAACAGCTTCTGTTTCTGTCACATCATCAATAGAAGCCATGCAGGAAACATGCCATCACATTGTCTCCACCATGTTTTACAGAAAATTTGTTATGCTATGAATCATGAGTAATTCCAAACCTTCTCCATACTTTTTTCTTCCCATCTTTCTGGTACAGGGTCATCTTATTTCATCTGTTCAAAGAATGCTGTTTCAGATCTGAGCTGGCAATTTTACATGTTTTTTTTTTGGCAAAGTCTAATCTGGCCTTTATATTATTCAGTCTCATGTGTGGTTTGCCCCTTGTGGTGAACTCTGTATTTGCTTTTGAGATGCCTTCTATTTATGGTAGACTTCGATTATATTATCCCTACCTCCTGGAGAATGTTCTTTACTTGGCTGGATGTTGTGAAGTGTTTTTTCTTTACAAGGATCCTACGATCATCTACCACTGTTGTCTTCCGTGGCCTTTTTGTTTTACCGAGCTCACCAGTACGTTCTTTTTGTTTTATCAGAATGTACCAAACTGTTGATTTGGCCACTCCGAAGGTTCCCGCTTTCTATCTATTGGATTTAATTTTTTTTTTTTTTGCATCCTAAGGATGGCCTGTTTCCCATGCATTGAGAGCTACTTTAACCGCATGTTGTGAATTACCAGCAATATATTCCAAATGTAAATGCCACACTTGGAATCAACTCCAGATCTTTTGCCTGCTTAATTGATGAAGAAATAACAAAGGAATAGTCCAGATCTGTCCACGAAACAGGTTTTGAGTCAATTGTCCAATTACTTTGGTCCCTTGACATAGAGGGTGTTACATATAAAACAGCTGTATCTTCCAACCCCTTCCTCCAATTTGGATGTGAATACCATCAAATTAGAGCTGCACTGTAAACCCGTATTCATTATATAACTGTAATTTACATTTGTTTGGGAAACAGCTAAGATGGCAAAATTACAAAAATGGTGTCAGTGTCTAAATATATAGGGGTCTAACTATATATTACACACACACACACACACACACACACACACACACACACACACACACACACACACACATTGCCTCAGACCACCCACTTAAATGAAGGAGCTCTCTCAAAATTGGGATTCTTCTGACCATTCTGATTCTGAGAGTGTATGCAATCGCCAATTATGTGCAACATTTATCAGTGTGTAAACACAAATATTCTATGTTATATATTCATGGCAGGACTGATAGAGGTTGTACATGTACAGAATGAATTGGTCAAGCAGCAGCTCTAGCCTAATTTTTATCTATGTATACCAATGATAATGATGTCAGGACCAAGCAACCACCCGCAACACGCACTCATATAAAGGCAAATACACAACTGTATTGTTTGTACAGAATAATATCTTCCCACTTTTCGACCACAATTACATTGAAAATGAATCCTTCCTACGAATAAGGCAAGATGGTCATATTGAGAATAGGGAGCGTTTCATAGATCATCTTTCTGACAGGATGTGGTGTAATATTATTGGTGTCATGGCAGTCCATGTCCATATAGTATTTTTGACAGTGTGATTTTATTGTTACACAGACAGCACAGTGTTAAATGTAAGTGTTGTCAAACTGACAGTAATTACATGTAGCACTGTTTTATTATTGTAACAATGACAGCCACATTACATGTAATATCATGCTGTCCACTGCAAGGAAGACTTTAGACTACGCATTTCAAAACAAATGCACTGATGTTATGTTTGGTAGTATGTAATTTTATGCTGACATAAATATGCTATTACACTGTAAATTGGACTGGCAAAGTTAAAAAAGAAAGAAATCTAACCGATTTCACAGATATGGAAATATATGTCTTAACCAATATCCATTTACTTTCCAAATTCAACTACATTGTACAACGTAATAGAAAAACATGAAAGCAAAATAACACAATTATTAATCTAATATTCTATTCTTACCAAATGTATATTCATACTTCATTTATATTTACTTGATCTTGCTAGTATGTAATAAGCAGAACAAAGTACCTAAAAAGTAGTCATTTGGAAAAAGCAGATATTGGGCTGATGTGTAGATCCCAAGTCAGAAGGTTAATTCTAAACAACTCGATATTTAAACATTGTTTTGTGCCAAAGGTTCAATACAGTTGACATATCAATTTAGGGCAGAGATTTTCAAATATAATGGTGATGCATGGTGCAGTTGCGTGTCCTAGGATGTCATATCGCAGCTTCTCCATAGGTAACACCTGAGCCACATCTGAGAAAGCCAGAAGAGCCCAACACTGCCCGGGCCCAAAATTAGAACTGGCTCTGCAACCACTAAACCCACCAGTATTGATCGTTCCAGGGCCTCAGTAGTGGCAAAACACTGATGGGCCTGGCTCTGCATCTATGGCGGCACACCTGGAGACTGCACAGGGCACACTAGCGTGCCACGGCACAGTGGTTGAAAAACACTGATTTAGGTCAATGGATGGATTATAAATAAGGCATTATCATTATGTTCCCAGCATATTTCCCAAAAACTGAGGTGAAACACAGCGGCACAGTGATAAGCATTTCTATCTCACAGCACTGAAGTCCGGTGTCCTTCCACAATTCTGGTACATTCATTGGCTGACCTGAATCGCTAAATACTTGGTGGACAGGCTAAAGTGATAAATATCTATCTGCACAATGGGAAAATCAGGGTAATCATTAGGGACGCCGGAATCCCGCCTCCTTACAGTCCCGACAGTCGGCATGCCAACTAACAGGGACTATTCCCACTCGCCCACAAAACCCATGGAGTGGGAATATAACCTGTGGAGAACGCAGCAAGCACGCAAGGGGCTTCATTGTGCTCGCCCCCAGCATCTAAAAGCTGGGATCCTGACGGTTACGCATACCCAACCCAATCATTGAGTGTACGGTTCTAAAATGGAGGATTTATGACTCATATTTAAAGAAGAAAAAAAAGGCAAAAACATAAATGTTGGATTTTTTTAAAATTAGAGAAGTACTTCAAGGTAGATTTGTCTACCTGTCCAACAATGAAATCTGTAGATATCTGCCACTACAGCACTTCCTGAAAAAGGCAGGACTCTTGGCGGACCACAAGTAAAGCATATTGTTCTTATATTGTAAAGTAAAGCATATTGTTCACATAATGGGGGTAATTCCAAGTTGATCGCAGCAGGATATTTTTTAGCAGTTGGGCAAAACCATGTGCACTGCAGGGGAGGCAGATATAACATGTGCAGAGAGAGTTAGATTTGGGTGGGTTATTTTGTTTCTGTGCAGGGTAAATACTGGCTGCTTAATTTTTACACTGCAATTTAGATTGCAGCTTGAACTCACCACACCCAAATCTATCTCTCTCTGCACATGTTATATCTTCCCCCCCTGCAGTGCACATGGTTTTGCCCAACTGCTAAAAAATTTCCTGCTGCGATCAACTTGGAATTACCCCCAATGTTCTTTGTACATTGATCATAGAAAAGTTTCTGGACAAGTTATCTATATTTACTGGAGTGCATGACCTAGATCCTATAACTGGTGGGAACTTCTGGATCCATAGTTTGTTAGCGAACAAGTTATAGATACCCACTATAAGGTAATTTCCTGGTTGTACCACTTACCTAGCCTTCTTTCTAAAATGTAACTTATGCTTGGGATATACAAAATTTTGCCTGGGATACCTCTTCAAATTTGATGGGAGTGCCCCAACATTTTTGGGTGGGATCTGATGGCCACATCTAAAGCAATAATGATAGATGATGCACCAAGAACTCCTAGTTTTTAGCTTTGAAAATGATCTTTATGCAATATAAAAGGTCCCGCTTTAAGTAACTCAATAATGCAGCAATAGCAGCCATACCGGTCCACTGAAAACCCATATCATCTCCTGCAATGAAAGAATGTTTTTTATTTTTTTTACTTTTATTTGAGTTTGTATGGTTTACTCCTATAGCATAAAAATCTGAGAATTATTACACAATATGATGCAGATGGCTATAGTTTACATACTGTATATTGAGCCATAGTCTAGCCCTGGTTCAGTATTCTTCCCCTTTTCCCTGACATTTTCTCTTGCCTTCCTTCCTATTACCAATCCCTTCCCTTCCGTTTTACTAGTTGCTGCATTATAAGAAGCAGCTTTTACATTTATACTTTTTATGAAATATTTTTTTTTTAACTACAACATGTTACATTATGTACTGCTAACAGATTGTGGGGAAAATTTCAACAGTAAGTTGTATTTAATTAGAAAACTATATCAAACTAAGCTAATTAAAAGCCAGCGTAATCCAGGACTACATGAGGAGTACCTTAGACATTTTAGAGCACCTACTAGAAAATAAATTAGAAAAAAAAGAGTTCCATGCAACGGCGCTGCTACTCTTTGGACTTGCAGACAGCTATCAAAGCGCATATGAATGCTCTTGAGACTTGATCATACAGTACAATAAGCTCACTTTGTAATATGTAAAATGCAAGCTTGTGGATGAGTACAGGGAGAAAACTAAGACAGAATGCTTAAAACATATTTAGTATTAAAAACACGATATTGAGGTAAGAACTATAGTCGCAGTGTGAAACACGTTTTATATGCAAGAAACCAGATCACATAAAGGTCATCTGCAGCATTTTGACAGATAGAATGAATCAGCAATCAATGAAGAAGCAACGTATTCAACAGAAGGCCAAAAGTTCTATATAAGAGGATTCCAGCATTTCAGGTATTGAAATATTTGCCTTCCTTAATATCAGTATAGGTGTGTAATAAAATCATACATGGTTTATTGATTCTGGAGCGAAAGTCACATGATGAATGATAGAAGTTCTTTCTAAAGTAAGATGGAACCTTAGAAGGTATAATGGAAGATTACCTTCACTAACAAGTCTCCCCTAAACTCATCAGAAAAACCCAAGTAAATAAGTCTAGTCTTGAAAGAAAGCTACTGTCACTGAAGAAACTCAACAGGCAAGACAATTATAGCACATTCAATGATGACATCTGCATATAGATGTAATTACCTTGCTTAAGTACTTTTTCACAAATTTTGAGTCTTAGGGGTAAATTTACTAAAGCTTCTAAAATAGAGAATTGGTGATGTTACCAATAGCAACCAATCAGATGCTGTTTATAGTTTCTCTATTGCCTTTTAGAAAATGATAGCATATGATTGGTGCTACAGGCAACATCACCAATTCTCTGTTTTAGAAGCTTTAGTAAATTTACCCCTTAGGGGCTGATTCAGTAAGGATCGCTGATGCGATCCTTACTGAATTTACCCCGATGGTCAGGTCCTATGCACGCGCAATAAGGGTCCAGTGAACTTAGCGCAGGAACGTGAACACCTCTGCATGACTGACAAGCAGAGGTATTCGTGGAGAGGAACGGGAGCGACCAGCGTTTGGGAAAATGGATGCGAGTCACTTTTACAGGGCCTGTGTTTTCCCTTTGTACCCAGATCACATTTTTTTTCATAAATTTTGCATCTTAATTCGCTAATAGTGTACTATGTACTAGCAAAAATAAGTCAATTATGAATTGTCAATTATGTATTGTACCAACTAATGAGCCAAGTAGGGTTAATACATTAAGTGCATCCATGTGTGGCACTGATGTCAAAGACACAGGAACTCTAAAGCAATAAGGAACTTACCTTTACAGCAGACTAATGGCATAGAGACTGATCACACTGACTGACTTACACTGATGTGTAGAGAAATGCACATGCTTAAATGAGAAAAGGACAAGGATTTTCGAGCTAAAATACTAGCTGTAACATAGGTGAACAGCTTCTGGACTTTATACATATGGATTTATGTGGATCAATAAGCAAGGACACACCAATAGTTTAGCGGAGAGGGAAAAAAGCATACTCTGTCAAAGCAGGTGAACTATGCAGCTAAAAAGCATATTGTGGTGACGCAAACATGACACCCTGTTATCACCAGTGAAACTGCATAGATACCCCCATGTGAACAGTGTAACAGAAAGAAGTCTGAGTTTTCCAATATTGTAAATAAGGCCTATATACATGTTCCAAAAGAAAAGCATGCCAAGAGCGAAGCTCATGCAAAGGAATACATTGTAGTAAACTACAATGAGATATAGATTTCCGCAACAAGACACCAACAAAACAATAATTCAACTCAACCTGAAACTCAGAAATACAAGCAAAGTGATAATGAAAATAAATACATTGGGGGGGTTAGCTATTAAAGAAGGCGACAGAGTTGTTCAATATCTACCTACAGTTAGAAGAGACAGAAGATGGAACAAGAGTATTTAAGCCAATCACATCTCTTACAAGACTGAAACAGTACAACAACCCAAGCCAGAGGTTTTCCATGAAGATGCAAAAACTCCCGATCAGTGAGAAGTAAGTTATCATTGCTGATGAAGAGCTGAAATCTCTCAACCAGCCCAAGACTTTGAAACTCACCAATTTACCATGCAGCAGGAATTCACTTAGATGCAACGAGGAATTATGTAAGACAAAAAAGTTAATCTTAAGGCAACAATCAAAGTTAAATAAAAGTTCTAATACTTTGAAACTATAACCTTCATAGATCTACTTTACCAAATTAGTAAAATCAGTAATAACATCAGTACAGTCCTCATCCAGCTTGGTATGACTCAAACCAAGGGGTAGATGTACTAAACAGTGATAAAAGTGGAGAAGTGGGCCAGTGGAGAAGTGGAGAAGTTGCCCATGGCAACCAATCAGCTGGTCTGTATAATTTTATAATATGCACATTTTAAATGTTACTTTAATGCTGATTGGTTGCCATGGGCAACTTCTCCACTGGCTCACTTCTCCACTCTTTTCACTGCATAGTACATCCCCCACCAAAGGTATGTCAAGACTGATGGAAACAGCCTACCTGAAATTAGAAGCAGACTACAGAAAAGCAATGGGTGCATTAATGTATATGTCAAAAAAATAATAATATCCATACACTACAGCTGCAATGGAAGTAACCTTTAAACATATGAGTAAACTTCACAAAGAGCCTGGAATGCAGTCAATATAGTCATGCAATATCTTACACAGACTAGATACATGAATCTCAGGATTTCAGCAGAAGTTAAACATAAATTTACAATGCAAATTTGGCAATGATCATTACTAAGTGATCAGCAAGTCCATAAGAAAGCAGGCGTCCTTTGCATGATCATCTACAGAGAAAAAATATGCATAAACTGATCATTATAGGTGATTTGGTTGTGCCAGCTGTTAGGGAATCTCAGAGGTAAAACAGTCATACATGAAAACAACCATTCATACACTGAGCTTGCAAATAGAGAGAAGATGAATGAACAAAGCACACCATGTACAAACATCTATGTGAACTGGTGGAATGTGATGTGACTGTCTTTATTATAACTCCCGACCATCCTAATTTCAAAAAGATAGTTTCTATTTGAGGGCTCTGTCCTGCTGTCACAATCAGGACAGGACTATTGGGGAGGTATTTTTGTCCCTTGCTTCTCTCCATAGAATAGAAGTGAACGCGTGGTGTGTGCACCTACCACTGATGCGCTTGGCAGTTAAACGGTTACAGGAGTGTGACTGCCACTAGAAAAGGGGCATCCTAGACCTGAAAAGTGCTTGGCACACCCCAGGGGTGTGACAATTACTCCTCAATGATTCAAACATACCCTCAACATCATGGCTATGCAAACTCTCCCGAGATGATGACCTGCAATGTTGGGAGATATGCTTTATACACTGTGAGACTGAAAGGTGGTGTGAGTCTGTGAAGCTCGAAGAACTCAGAATAACGAGCGAGGACACGGGCCCCTGGGTCCAGGGGAGGCCACACCGCACACACTACACCTATGTTTAATACTCAGATCTCCGGAGTCTGGCATATCCATTGGAGACAGGGAAAGTAAAAGCATATGTCCTTTACTTTCAAATGAGAAACAATCATAGCACTAGGTGCAAACTGCATTAAGCAAATATATCATGTGATGCCAGGAATGTTAAAACCTAGCTAGCAGCATATTGTACAGACGGGAGGCAGTTACGTGATATTGCATATTTTTATTTCAAATTTATTAAAAAATATTTACTATGTCTTTGGGGATTCCAGGAACCTGTAACCCCATAATTAAACTTCTAAATATGTCTGTGACATCTCCAAACTGAAAAAATAAGATTTTACTCACCGGTAAATCTATTTCTCGTAGTCCGTAGTGGATGCTGGGGACTCCGTAAGGACCATGGGGAATAGACGGGCTCCGCAGGAGACTGGGCACTCTAAGAAAGATTTAGTACTACTGGTGTGCACTGGCTCCTCCCTCTATGCCCCTCCTCCAGACCTCAGTTAAGGAAACTGTGCCCGGAAGAGCTGACATTACAAGGAACGGATTTTGGAATCCAGGGTAAGACTCATACCAGCCACACCAATCACACCGTATAACTTGTGATAAACTTACCCAGTCAACAGTATGAACAACAACAGAGCATCAAACAATGGATGCCAACATAACATAACCCTTTATGAAGCAATAACTATATACACGTATTGCAGAAAGTCCGCACTTGGGACGGGCGCCCAGCATCCACTACGGACTACGAGAAATAGATTTACCGGTGAGTAAAATCTTATTTTCTCTAACGTCCTAGTGGATGCTGGGGACTCCGTAAGGTAAAATCTTATTTTCTCTAACGTCCTAGTGGATGCTGGGGACTCCGTAAGGACCATGGGGATTATACCAAAGCTCCCAAACGGGCGGGAGAGTGCGGATGACTCTGCAGCACCGAATGGGCAAACACAAGGTCCTCCTCAGCCAGGGTATCAAACTTGTAGAACTTAGCAAATGTGTTTGAACCCGACCAAGTAGCTGCTCGGCAAAGCTGTAATGCCGAGACCCCTCGGGCAGCCGCCCAAGAAGAGCCCACTTTCCTTGTGGAATGGGCTTTCACTGATTTTGGATGCGGCAATCCAGCCGCAGAATGAGCCTGCTGAATCGTGTTACAGATCCAGCGAGCAATGGTTTGCTTTGAAGCAGGAGCACCCAGCTTGTTGGATGCATACAGGATAAACAGCGAGTCAGTTTACATAGATCTTCAAAGCCCTGACTACATCAAGCCACTTGGAATCCTCCAAGTCACGAGTAGCCGCAGGCACCATAATAGGTTGGTTCAAATGAAAAGATGACACCACCTTCGGCAGAAATTGCGGACGAGTCCGTAATTCTGCCCTGTCCACATGGAAAACCAGATAGGGGCTTTTACATGACAAAGCCGCCAATTCTGACACACGCCTAGCCGAAGCTAAGGCCAATAGCATGACCACCTTCCACGTGAGATACTTTAGCTCCACGGTCTTAAGTGGCTCAAACCAGTGGGATTTCAGGAAACCCAACACCACGTTGAGATCCCAAGGTGCCACTGGTGGCACAAAAAGGGGCTGAATATGCAGCACTCCCTTAACAAACGTCTGAACTTCAGGAAGAGAAGCCAGTTCCTTTTGAAAGAAAATGGATAGGGCCGAAATCTGGACCTTTATGGACCCCAACTTCAAGCCCATAGTCACTCCAGACTGTAGGAAGTGCAGGAACCGGCCCAGCTGGAATTCCTCTGTAGAGTCCTTCTTGGCCAATCCGGAACAATGAGTATTGTTCTCACTCCTCTTTTTCTTACGATTCTCAGCACCTTGGGTTTGAGAGGAAGAGGAGGAAACACATAGACCGACTGGAACACCCACGGTGTTACTAGTGCGTCCACAGCTATCGCCTGAGGGTCTCTTGACCTGGCGCAATACCTTTGTAGCTTTTTGTTGAGACGGGATGCCATCATGTCCACCTGTGGCAGTTCCCATCGATTTGTAATCTGAGTGAAGACTTCGTGATGAAGTCCCCACTCTCCCGGGTGGAGGTCGTGCCTGCTGAGGAAGTCTGCTTCCCAGTTGTCCACTCCCGGAATGAACACTTCCGCCCAAAGAAGAATCCTGGTGGCTTCCGCCATCGCCACTCTGCTCCTTGTGCAGCCCTGGCGGTTTACATGAGCCACTGCTGTGATGTTGTCTAACTGAATCAGCACCGGTTGGTTTCGAAGCAGAGGCTCCGCTTGACTCAGGGCGTTGTATATAGCCCTTAGTTCCAGGATATTTATGTGCAGACAAGCCTCCTGACTTGACCACAACCCTTGGAAGTTTCTTCCCTGAGTGACTGCCCCCCATCCTCGGAGGCTCGCATCCTTGGTCACCAGGACCCAGTCCTGTATGCTGAACCTGCGGCCCTCGAGAAGGTGAGCACTCTGCAGCCACCACAGAAGAGACACCCTGGCCCTCGTGGACAGGGTGATCAGCCGATGCATCTTAAGATGCGATCCGGACCACTTGTCCAACAGATCTCACTGAAAGATCCTCGCATGGAACCTGCCGAAGGGAATGGCTTTGTACGATGCCACCATCTTTCCCAGGACTCGCGTGCAGTTATGCACCGACACCTGTTTCGGTTTTAATAGGTCTCTGACTAGAGTCACGAGCTCCTGAGCCTTCTCCGCCGTGAGAAACACCTTCTTCTTGTCTGTGTCCAGAATCATGCCCAGAAAGGGCAGACGCGTCGTAGGAATCAGCTGCGACTTTGGGATATTCAGAATCCAGCCATGCTGCTGCAACACTTCCTGAGAGTGTGCTACGCTGATCAGCAACTGCTCTCTGGACCTCGCCTTTATGAGGAGATCGTCCAAGTATGGGATAACTGTGACTCCTTGCTTTCTCAGGATCACCATCATTTCTGCCATTACCTTGGTAAATATTCTCGGTGCCGTGGAGAGCCCAAACGGCCACGTCTGGAATTGGTAATGACAGTCCTGTACCACAAATCTGAGGTACTCCTGATGAGGTGGATAAATGGGGACATGCAAGTAAGCATCCTTGATGTCCAGAGACACCATAAAATCCCCCTCTTCCAGGCTTGCAATGACCGCTCTGAGCGATTCCATTTTGAACTTGAATCTTTTCAGATAAATATTCAGGGACTTTAAATTCAATATGGGTCTGACCGAACCGTCCGGTTTCGGTACCACAAACATTGTGGAATAGTATCCCCTTCCCTGTTGAAGGAGGGGAACCTTTACCACCACCTGCTGAAGATATAACTTGTGAATTGCCGCTAACACTACTTCCCTTTCCATGGGGGAAGCTGGCAGGGCCGATTTGAGGTAACGGTGAGGGGGCATCACTTCGAATTCCAGCTTGTATCCCTGAGACACAATCTGTATAGCCCAGGGATCCACCTGTGAGCAAACCCACTGGTGGCTGAAATTTTGGAGACGCGCCCCCACCGCTCCTGGCTCCACCTGTGGAGCCCCAGCGTCATGCGGTGGATTTAGTGGAAGCCGGGGAGGACTTCTGTTCCTGGGAACTAGCTGTATGGTGCAGCTTCTTTCCTCTACCCCTGCCTCTGGCAAGAAAGGATGCACCTCTGACTTTCTTGCTTCTTTGTGAACGAAAGGACTGCATTTGGTAATACGGTGCTTTCTTAGGCTGTGAGGGAATATATGGTAAAAAATTTGACTTCCCAGCCGTAGCTGTGGAAACTAGGTCCGAGAGACCGTCCCCAAACAATTCATCACCCTTGTAAGGTAAAACCTCCATGTGCTTTTTGGAGTCGGCATCACCTGTCCATTGCCGAGTCCACAGGACCCTTCTGGCAGAAATTGACATTGCATTTATTCTAGAGCCCAGTAGGCAAATGTCCCTCTGGGCATCCCTCATATATAGGACAGCGTCTTTTATATGCTCCAGGGTCAGTAAAATGGTATCCTTGTCTAAGGTATCCAGTTCCTCAGACAGATTATCTGTCCATGCTGCTACAGCACTACACATCCAGGCCGACGCAATTGCCGGCCTCAGTAGAGTACCTGAATGCGTATAAACAGACTTCAGGATACTTTCCTGCTTCCTATCGGCAGGATCCTTTAGGGAGGCCGTATCCTGTGACGGCACGGCCACCTTCTTAGATAAGCGTGTCAGAGCTTTATCTACCCTAGGGGAGGATTCCCAGCGCATCCTGTCCGTTGGCGGGAAAGGGTACACCATAAGTAAGCTTTTGGAAATCAGAACTTTCCTATCGGGGGAATCCCATGCTTTTTCACATAACTCATTTAACTCATGTGAAGGGGGAAAAGTCACCTCTTGCTTTTTCTCCCCATACATATAAACCCTCTTGTCAGGGACAGGGTTTATCTCTGATATGTGCAATACATCCTTCATTGCTATAATCATGTAGCGGATGGCTTTAGCCATTTTAAGCTGCAATTTTGCATCATCGTCATCGACACTGGAGTCAGAATCCGTGTCGATATCTGTGTCAACAATTTTGGATAGTGGGCGCTTCTGAGACCCTGACGGCCTCTGCGCTGTAGGATCAGGCATGGGCTGAGACCCCGACTGTCCCAAGGCTTCAGCTTTATCCAACCTTTTATGCAAGGAGTTTACATTATCATTTAACACCTTCCACATATCCATCCAATCAGGTGTCGGCGCCGTCGGCGGAGACACGTCATTCATCTGCACCTGCTCTGCCTCCACATAGCCCTCCTCGTCAAACATGTCGACACACGCGTACCGACACACCACACACACAGGTGATGCCCTAAATGAGGACAGGACCCCCACAAGGCCTTTTGGAGAGACAGAGAGAGAGTATGCCAGCACACACCCCAGCGCTATATGACCCAGGAATCACACAGTAACTTAGTGTTTACCCAGTAGCTGCTGTATATATGATTAAAGCGCTAAATTTATGTGCCCCCCCCCCTCTCTTTTTACCCTCTTTCTACCGTGAGTCTGCAGGGGAGAGCCTGGGGAGCTTCCTCTCAGCGGAGCTGTGGAGAGAAAATGGCGCTGGTGAGTGCTGAGGAAGAAGGCCCCGCCCCCTTAGCGGCGGGCTTCTGTCCCGCGATTTTGTGTAAAATTAATGGCGGGGGCTCATGCATAATACAGTGCCCAGCTGTATATATGCTTCTTTTTTTTTTGCCAGGAGGTAATCAATTGCTGCCCAGGGCGCCCCCCCCTGCGCCCTGCACCCTACAGTGACCGGAGTGTGTGGGTTAGTGTGGGCGCAATGGCGCACAGCTGCAGTGCTGTGCGCTACCTCATATGAAGACAGGAGTCTTCTGCCGCCGATTTTGACATCTTCTTGCTTCAACCCGCCGGCTTCTGTCTTCTGGCTCTGCGAGGGGGACGGCGGCGCGGCTCCGGGAACGGACGACCAAGGTTAGGTTCCTGTGTTCGATCCCTCTGGAGCTAATGGTGTCCAGTAGCCTAAGAAGCGCAACCTAGCCGCAGTTAGTAGGTTTGCTTCTCTCCCCTCAGTCCCACGTAGCAGAGAGTCTGTTGCCAGCAGAAACTCTCTGAAAATAAAAAACCTAACTAAAATACTTTCTTATTAGCAAGCTCAGGAGAGCTCACTAAAATTCACCCAGCTCTGTCCGGGCACAGATTCTAACTGAGGTCTGGAGGAGGGGCATAGAGGGAGGAGCCAGTGCACACCAGTAGTACTAAATCTTTCTTTAGAGTGCCCAGTCTCCTGCGGAGCCCGTCTATTCCCCATGGTCCTTACGGAGTCCCCAGCATCCACTAGGACGTTAGAGAAAAGGAGACTCTTACTGTCAAAACTTTGGTAGCGAGACTAATTAGGACATGGGAAGCAGGATTTCTCAAAGAAATTTAGTGCAAAAATTCACTGACTGGGGGAATATGGTGCTGTCCCTTTAGCTGGCCCCAACGTTTATCTGCTGACAATTATTCATTCCAAATTATTTGGTTGAATTTACTACACTATGATTGCCTTGGATGGTGGTTAGTAGGTCGACATGAGCTAGGTCGACATGATCACTGGGTCGACATGGTCATTAGGTTGACATGGTCATTAGGTCGACATGTACTAGGTAGACATGGAAAAAGGTCGACATGAGTTTGTCACAATTTTTTTTAATTTTTTGACCTTTTTCATACTTAACCATCCACATGGACTACAATTAGGAACGGTAACCTTGCCTGAAGCATGACGAGCGAAGCGAGCCATGCGAGGGGACACGGTGCACTAATTGGGGTTTCCCGTCACTTTACGAAGAAAACAACACCAAAAAAGTTTAAAAAAACTCAAGTCGACCTTTTTCCATGTCGACCTAATGACCATGTCGACCTAGTGATTATGTTGACCTAATGCATGTCGACCAAACGTGGTCGACCTAATTCATGTCGACCTAATGAACCACACCCCACTGCCTTCAAGCTCTGCTATGACAGTATAAAGAATGTCAGCTTCTACCTGTTACCCTCCAAATAAACTCACACATATACAGTAACAATATAACAACCAAACACAGGCAGCACTCAGGGATAAAAAGAAAGTCCATTTATGCTACCAGTATAACATCCGCATGTATATTTTTCTTGCATGGATTCTTTTCATTTGAGCAGTTATACAAATGTCAGGAAATATCCAATATTAGCCTTACATTCTGAAATCCCAGTCCTCTATGCCAATATTGACTTGATGGAATCTCCTGCCTAAAACTTTTGAGAGCTTAGCAAGAAGAAAAGTAAGACATTCACACAATAGAAAAAAAGACAGCACTTGCTGGACAAACTATACAAAAGAGTAGACAGACAGGCTCCGCAGACAACAGATGGACACACAAAAAGGGGCCTATATGAGAAAATATGTAATTAAAGTTTGAGCACTACAAAGCAGAAAAGCAACAAAGATTGATAGCACTTCTGTATTTATACAGCTCTAAGAATAGATACTTGTCATCACTATGTAATGCTACCTTTCCAATATGTACCATAAGTGAGATTACAAAGACCTATAACACTGATTGATATACACAACAGTGTGGTCCTGCTCTACTGAGTGCCAAAGCCGTATTTACCACTTTGGAATGTCTAGCTTCTTATTTTGTGCCAATGGAATGGTTTTCTCTATACAGTGTTTCTCAGTATGTTAGTGGGGTACCATTTATCAGCAAGTTAATTTGTCTATATAGTATAAGCTTGTATATATTTGGGCCTGTTCCGTGGACATATCAACTGAGAAGGGGGCCTATGTGGAGTCTCCATCCAGGCCCCCTCCTCTCTACCCGGCGACACAGCTGAGATGAGTCTACTGCGCAAGCACAGGTCTCTGGTAAAATGGTGTGGTGGCAATATTTCTACTGCACAAGCACAGGTCTCTGGGAAAATGGTGTGGTGGCAATATTTCTACTGCACAAGCACAGGTCTATGGGAAAATGGTGTGGTGGCAATATTTCTACTGCACAAGCACAGGTCTCTGGGAAAATGGTGTGGTGGCAATATTTCTACTGCACAAGCACAGGTCTCTGGGAAAATGGTGTGGTGGCAATATTTCTACTGCACAAGCACAGGTCTCTGGGAAAATGGTGTGGTGGCAATATTTCTACTGCGTATGTGCAGGTCACCAGGAAAATGTGCGCTGCACTATTTTCCCAGTGATTTGCACAGCGCTGTTGCTGCTAGGCTATGGAGAGGTAAGTATTAAAGAAAATGGGTGCACGGAGTACAGTATGGGCCTCTCTGGACTCATTATAGATACACCACCGGCCTGTTCACGTCAATATCTTTTTTTTCCATCAATAGTTTTTATTGAAATTTTTTTGCATTGCAAACAGGGGTACAAAAAGGAAAAAGGAAGGGAGGGGGAAGTAGGTACATACGCACGTAAGAAAGCGCTTTAACAGACATATGCAGACAATTCAAAGTCGATCACACCAATACATTGTAAGGCAAACAAAAAATAATTAATGGAGGTGGCAGGGCGGCAATGGGCTTGAAGTAAATATAACACAAATAGGAGGTCCTTGCTGTTTTAGGGGGGGGGGGGGGCCACATCAGCCGATGTGCTGGGGGGTGATTGTACAGGGGTTCGGGGACGTAGTATCAATGCAGCACCCTCACCCTCCGTGGTAAATAGATGCCAAGGCATCCAGCGCACAAATGGAGATTTGGCAGTGAAGGAGTATGGGATGTGTTCAGTCTCCATCAAGAAGTGCAGCTGTATTTTGTGTATCACCTTCAACACTGGAGGTGGTGTGGGTTGTTTCCAGTTTTGGGCTAAAGCCGCACGTGCAGCGAGGCAGATGTGGCCTAGGACATAATGTAGATGTACCCCCATGCTTCGCGGGTATATATTCAATAGAGCTATAAGCGGGGAGGGGGAGAGGTCGAGGTTCAGGACTTTGTTGATAAGGTCAAATACTTCTGTCCAGTACCCATGGATATGGGGGCAAGACCAAAAAATATGGAAGAGGTGGCCAACCTCTCCGCATAGGCGCCAACAAAACTTCGAACATGCCGGCCAGATCGTATGTAGCCTTTCCGGTGTGAGGTACAGTCTGTGGAGTAGCTTAACGTGCATTTCGGAGTGATTCAGGCATTTAGACATAGTGAAGGATGACATAAAAATGTGTTGCCACTGAGAATCTTGGAGAACACATCCCACATCCGCCTCCCACCTGACTTGGGCTCTAGATTTAGAAACAGGGAGTAGTGAGAGTAATGTTTTATACCAGAAGGAAATCTCCGCTCTGGAAGTAGCGTTAGAAAATCGGCCTGTGACTTGCAGGATATCATGTGATGGTAGGGAGGGGGAGAGGTAGAGGCTAGTCCACCAGTGCTGTATTTGATAATATCGAAGCCTCTCAGTGTCTGGTAGAGAGAAGCGTCTCTGGATATCAGAAAAAGAGGCGAATACGGACCCATTAAACAAGTGTCCCAGGACCTCCATCCCTCTGGACCTCCAGCCCGCCAGGCCAAGATTAGGGACTAGAGCGGCTACCGTTCGTAGTGAAATCAGAGAGAGATTATGATAGGAAGGGGATATGGCCGCAGTCAATTTGTCCCAAATCTGGAGTGTGGCTCGGGTAGAGGGGAGGATTTTTAAGCACTGCGGGCGGAGGGGCCTAGAAATCCAAAAAAGATCCTTCAAGGGAAAACGGGGGCAGGCTGCCTCCTCCAGACACGTCCACTCCGGACATATATCTTTTTAGAATTCTTTA
Source organism: Pseudophryne corroboree (assembly GCF_028390025.1). Classification (NCBI taxonomy): domain Eukaryota; kingdom Metazoa; phylum Chordata; class Amphibia; order Anura; family Myobatrachidae; genus Pseudophryne; species Pseudophryne corroboree. Next base: position 601,327,661 of record NC_086444.1, read on the forward strand.
ATCTGGGCAAGAAGGGAGGCCTCTTGGTACAGTGATAAATTGGGCATATCTAGGCCACTGGCTCTCCTTGGTAGAGACATCCTCGCGCGAGCAAGTTTAGGCGGGCGCGAAGACCATATATAGTTAGTGAGGATTGTAGTGGCCTTATCTAGGTACTTTTTAGGGAAGATAAAAGGGATAGTTCGGAACAAGAACATTAACTTAGGGAGCAGCGACATTTTAAAGGCGGCCAGACGGCCCAACCAAGAAACTTCATAGTTGAGCCATGATTTGGTGAACATTTGGAGGGAGGACAGCAGAGGAGGGAGATTGACATCAAATACAGAGGAGGTAGATGGGGGAATGAGAATACCCAGGTATCGTATCGAGGATGTTTTCCAGTTATACGGATACTTAGTGCGTAATAGGGGCAAGGAGTTAGAGAGGTTAATGGGCAGAGCATCCGTCTTAGAGGCATTTAGTTTATAATACGATGCTGCAGAGTAGCTATCTAAAACAGTATGCAGATGGGGGAGAGTTGTGGCTGGGTCTGTTACGAATAAGAGAACATCGTCTGCGAACAGACATAGTTTATGCGACGTGGTGCCTAATCCAGTGACGTGCGGTGGGGTGAGGCAGGTGAGGCAGAGCCTTTCCTGTCATACTAACATTTGTGCCAGAGTTTTGACTCTATAAAGTATATAAGAAATATAAAGAATATGTTTGAAATATCTTTTTTGCATTCTTCTAATAATTTTTATAGCCAAAACTCTGGGGTAAAAACTCTATGGCAGGTGAGGCAGTGCCTCCCCTGTGTATCTTTTCCGCACATCTCTGATCAAAACTCACCAAATTTCCAGGAACTTATACTGCTGTACCTGTGTATAATACCCAGATGTACACTTTGGCTCATATATTGCATGTAAATCTGGCTCTGGTGCTAGCCAGTGCCTCCTGAGCAATTTAGCTCACCGCACGTCCCTGGCCTAATCGCAGTCCAGGGAACTGTGGGTCAGCTTGTAGCCTAGCTGCCAGTGGTTCAATGGCTAGTACGAATATGAGAGGGGAGAGGGGGCAGCCCTGGCGGGTGCCATTATAGATTGGAAAAGGGCGAGATAAAAAACCATTACTAAATACCCGGGCCGTCGGGGAGCTATACAGGGCTAATATCGAGGAGAGGATGCGATCGCGCAGGCCGAATTTGACTAGGACTTCTCGCATATCAGACCAGTTTAAACGATCAAAGGCCTTCTCTGCATCCAAAGATAGCAGAAGGAGACCTTGGTCGGGGGTTAGGGAATCAACAAGATTAAAGACCCGGCGTGCATTATCGGACGCCTGTCTTCCCGGGATAAAACCAACTTGGTCCGGATGTATCAGGGAGGGGAGGAGGGCGTTCAGCCGAGAGGCTATTAATTTAGCGTATATTTTAATATCCCCATTCAGTAACGCAATGGGACGATAATTGTGGAAAGAGGTCACATCTTTGCCCGGTTTAGGGATCGTGACAATACGCGCCTCGAGCATCTCCTGAGGGAGGGTGCCCTGCGAGGTAATATCGGTGTAGACCGCCACTAAAGAGGGAGCTAGAAGGTCCTGGAACGAAACATAAAAGTCATTAATAAAGCCATCCGGGCCCGGTGCCTTACCCTGAGGGAGGGACTTGATCACTTGGAGGGTTTCTGGTAAGGACCATGGGGCATTCAGCAATGCTAATTGATCGTCTGAAATATTTGGGAGGGTTAAATCCGCTAAGAAGGAGTTGATAGAGGAAGGGGTAGGTTGTGGGGTGTCAGGATCTGCCGAGAGGTTATAGAGATGGGAGTAGAAGTTGGCAAACTGATTCGCTATCTCCTTCGGGTTAGAAATTTTGGTGCCTGTGGAGGATATAATGAGCTTGATTCTATTCCTAGCCTGCTGAGCCCTAAGCTTCCGGGCAAGCATTTTCCCCGGCCTGTTCCCCGCTAGATAAAACTTCTGACGTATCCTATTTAGTGAAGCCTGGGTGCGCGCCATTAGCATTGTCTGAAGTTGGGACCTAATATCTACTAACTGCTTCTGTAAAGATTTCGTAGGTCTAGATTGGTTTTCGTCCTCTAAGTCCTTCAGTTTGAGTTCCAAATCGGTCTGGCGTTGTAGATTAAGTTTCTTGAGCTGTGCTCCCGCCTGAATCGCCGCTCCCCGGATGACAGCTTTAAGTGCGCACCAGAAGTTCAGGGTGGACGTGTCTGAAGGAGAATTAAACTCCAAATAGGATGATATACTGTCAGCTATGATTTTTTTTGAAACTGGGTTGGACAGCAAATGGGGAGAGAGTCTCCAAGGACGGGGGGGGGGCAGTGTTGGCTAGCTACACTCCATTTAAGAATCAGCGGGGCGTGGTCTGACCAAGTTATAGGGAGAATATCTAAAGATCTGGCGAACTGGAGGGTCCATTTGTCCGAAAATATAAAATCAATACGGGAGTAAGAGTTGTGGACAGGGGAATAATAGGTGTACTCCCGTCCTGTGGGGTTTTGCCCTCGCCAAATGTCATAGAGATCAAATTCAGCCGAGAGGTTACGAAAGGCTAAGGAAGGGGCGTTGGGGGGGACTGAAGTGGCGGGAGAGGTCCTGGGAGACCTGTCCAGCTTAGGGTCAAGGACTAAATTAAAATCCCCCATGAGCAAAAGGGAGCCCTTGCGAATCTTATGAATAGTTACACATAACTTTCGGATAAAGGCAACTTGGTGTGAGTTCGGGGCATATGCCGAGACCAGAGTTACCGGTTTTTCGTTTAAAAGGCCGCTCAGTATAAGATACCGGCCGTTTTTATCCGCTATCTGAGAGTGTAGAGTGAAGGAGATGGAGTCTCTAAATAATATGGCCACACTGTTCCTCTTAAAAGGGCCATTGGCGAAATAACCTAGAGGGAATTTGCGATCTTTGAAAATAGGGGGTGCAATAGATGAAAAGTGTGTCTCCTGCAGGGCAACAATATCAGCTTTATTCTTAGTAAAATAACCCAGAGCCAGTCTACGCTTATTAGGGGAATTCAGCCCCTTAACATTCATGGATAATACCCGAACCATCGGAGCAAGCTAATGTACGTTGTGAGAGGTGAAGGGTCTTGACGCCTACCCAAATAGAATTGTCTCGAGCAGCGAGTACCTACATCATAAAACTGGGGGTGGGGGGGAGGGAGGGGGGGTACAGGGAGGTGGGGGGGAAGGAAAAAACCAAAACGACCCAGTGTATCGGGTCGGCATAACCACTGCAAGGGAGGTAAAAAAGTGCAGTAGTATATTACCAGGGGGGAACATGTGGCCTAGCGCCACCACCCATGAAACTGAACAGAAAAAAAAAAAACAAGAGTAAGCAGATGTAAATATGCTTACCAACCGTACACATGAGAGCACATGGAAAATTAAATTAAAAAAAAAAAGACATATACATAAACTCAGATATAAAATGAGAGGCTGGTACACCATTATCACGACATCACATAGGACAACTCACGTGACCTTATCATGAACAATGGCGAAGTCAATTCTGTAGTAACGGTATCAGAAACAGTTCAACTTGAGAACCCAAGCTGGATGTATTAACGTCATGCGGTGACCCATTCTGAGCGGATGGTGGGCTGTTTCTTGGATCCAGGAGGTAGTGTAACAGAGATATCCCACTCCGCCAATAATTTGACTCCCGTCTCCAATGAAGTCACTGTGTAAGACTTGTTTTCATGCGAGATGACAAGCTTCACTGGAAAGCCCCATCTGTACGTGATGTCTTGGTCGCGAAGTGCCAAAGTGACGGGAAGGAACGCTCGTCGTTTGGCCAGGGTTAGGGCGGAGAAGTCCGGGAACAGTTGTAAACCGCCGAGGGCATTCGAGTCGGAGTCGCCCGCCTCTCTGGCTGCTTTCAGGATGCGTTCCTTGATTGTGAAAAAATGCACCCTCAGGAGTGTATCTCTCGGGAGCGAGGGGGCAACTGAGCGTGGTTTAGGCAGTCTATGGATCCGGTCAATAAGCAGCTCTCTAGCATCAGCTCTAGGTAGCAGCTTCTGGAACAGGACAGTAGCGTCATTTTCCAACTCGGAGTTCTGCACGGAGTCGGGGATGCCTCGGATCTTAATATTATTCCGCCGGGATCTGTCCTCTATATCTGCAATCTTGAGTTTAAACGCCTCAAGGTCACTTTGCTGCTGGTCGTGCGCCGTTATGAGGTCATTGTGAGACGAGACCAATTCCTCTACTTTCCTCTCTAGATGGTCCGTACGGTCTCCTATAGCGTGCAGCTCCGTCTTAACCTCCCGAAGGGTTGCGGTGAGGTCCTGCGTCAACTCAGATTTAAATGTTGAGAGGGCCTGGTACAGGGTTTTAACTGTGAGAGGTGCATCAGAATCAGGGTCAAACCCCGGCGGGGAGGTAGGGCTGCTGGGGGTAGCTTGCGGAGAAGCGGCAGCCGGGGACTTCCGTAGAGAAGAGGCGGCAGATGTCGACTTCTGAGGCGGGAAAGATACTCTCGGGGGCAGCACCCCTTTGACCTTTTTAGAAGGCATTCCAGTGGAGTGAAGTTCCGCAGACGGGATGCAGATGATAATAATAAAGAAGCTCAGGATCTCGCAGAATATAACGAAAATTTAGGTAAGCATAAAAGACACGGGTGGTGGCGGGCAGATGATCTGCGCTACATCAGAAGAGCGATATCACACATGGCGAGGCAGAGGGTAATCTCCATCTTGCGGGGCCCAGATGGAAGGTGAGAGGTTCCCAGCCGGGAGAGGGGGTTGGGAGGCCAGGTACACACCTCTGGTCCAGCGGCTCTATTAAATAAATGCTGTGAGATAGAGGTGAATAGACGTGGTACGCTTCTCCCCAGGGACCTCTCTGTCGCAGGGTCCAGGAATCCACGTCAATATCTTAATGAAGATGTGTTACTAGGGTCTATGTTCAGTCAGGGTGTGTATGTTCAGTCAGGGTGTGTTGACACAGTCGCAGTCTATGCAGAGTTTTTGTTTAGAGGAGTATCTATTACACCTACTATTGGGTAAGTGCAAGTGAGTCCTGAGAATGGGGATTAGCAACAAAGCATGATGTAGAGGTGCTTAGAACTCTGCATGCAGGCAAATATATGTATATGTTCCATCCACATTTTTTGGGGGTAATGTCAGAAGTAACTGCATTACTGATATAAGTGAAGTATTGGTCATTCAATTGTATACTTTTTACTTTTACAATATGTCACACATGAAACTATGCAGCTGCTGTACACTTTTTTTAGGTGCATGTTTTTACCAAATTATCCATGTAAACCCTGACACATTTGAAATACTCAGTGCTGCACAGCAGTAAGATTATATGGATGTGTATAAGGGGCATTACCCACCACATTGGGGTTATGCTCACATCAGTGACGACCTGGCCATGCCACATGGAAGCATCAGGCTATTTCCAACTTGAACTGCTGGGCGCAGTGGCCAGATGCAGTCATTATGCTGACATTTACAATGTTGACAATTATGGCAACACCACAATGTCGACAGGTATGAAATGGATATTGTTGAAATGCTGACATCAGCAGAATGTCGACATGTGCAATAACGACATTCTCCACGGACTAGAGGATTATGGTTGAGCTGCAGAAACAGAGGGTTAGGCTATGGAGGGGAGGTTAGGATTCGGCACTAGGGGCACGTCTAGCGTTATCTGCAGAGGAGAGATTAGGGTTAGGCCTTATGGAGAACTAGGGTGAGGGCTTAGCAATACTCATCACCAGAAGCGCTGCAGGATCAGCCGGCACTCACTGTCAGCTGACTGCCGAATTCGGAAGACCAGGCTGGAACTGTCAGACCCGCGAAACAATGTAAGTCACCACTGAGCCACAGGGGACATTTTGTCACCATTCTAATCATGTCATCAGTGTCGTGAAGATGAGTGTCAATGTGGTCAATGTCGAAATGCCTACCAAGTCAACCTAATAAATGCTGCCAAAAAATATTGAACTCAAGCACAACACCCTTTCACCATGGTAGTGCAAGCACATGCCAGCTTCCAGAGAGTTGGAACAAACGTGCTGACTGTAGAGCAGGGAGGACTGTCCCAATGATGCATGTGATCTAGTTCAGTCATGTAGAATATGTATTTGATCTAATGATTCACATTGCTGATCTGGTATTTACCATGCATGCCTCCATTGTAGTCATGCAGTTTTGCTAATGTGTATGTCCAGCATATAAATGGTTGACCTAGCCATTCTAATTGTGCACAGACTCTCTTTGATGAGAATTATATTAAGAAAATTAGACTATAAAGTAGAGTTATGGATGAAATACAGTATATTATTGTAATTATATCATTCTGTAATTCCTCCACTTTGTACAGTTTTAGTGTACTTTATGTTCATGTATTTTTCAGCTCATATAGACAAACAATACAGTAGGGAGTTGTGTTATTATTGATGCAATTCCCCAGAGACTGCAGAGTAAGTGTTAGAGTTAGTGACAGATTGCTAAAACCCAATAATAAACCAAGGGAGAGACAGCATGATTTACACTTTCTAAATTATTATCAATTTAACTTCATTTTTGATTGGCTACTTGGACTTTCAACATATCATCTGCACAATATCTGTCTTGTCCAATACACTAGCTAATTTGTAATCCAAGTTCTGTAGAAATTCCTAATAATATGATATAAAAAAAACATTATGCATCATATATACAACCAACCAACCAACCAACCAACCAACCAACCAACCAACCAACATGATTTTGCATGCTACTGTACTGTTTTCCTCAAACTTGGAGCTACAAATCTTTTCTTGATGTAACAGTTTATTTTATGTTATGAAGTTCATTTTGTGTTAAAAAATAATAACATAATTTCTTTTTTTTACTTGCTTGTTTTTTTTGTTGCTACTAATTTTATTTTGTTTGACAAAAAGTATGCGTTATATATTATTATTATTTTTTTATAAGAAAATGTATTTAGGAAAATCTATTTTTTTTAACTCTTTCATCACATTTGATTAATGAAAGCAATTTTATTATACAAAATTGACTTTCTTGCCCAATTTCACATTTTGTGCACTCACTTATCTACATTAGTTATGGGTGTACACACACTGAAATGTGTAACATGCTACAATATGGCTTATTCATATCACTGGTTTTAAAGATACACATTGAGGCTTATGTAACAGGTTTTGATTTCACAGAACCAGCGGGATTAATACTAAATTTAAAGCAGTAATCAGTTTTAAGGATGAACCAGTCTTAGAACTGATTGCCACTTTAAATTTAGTGGCAACCTCTCTGAAATCCTGTCGACCCCGTAATATTGGAACCTATTACATAGCCCCCATTATCTGTGTGCACCTAATATTTTAATTACCTAAAATGGATGAAGAATGATCAAACTTGAAGGATTTTACCAAACTGACCATTAGGAAAGTAAGAAAAAAACATTACGTTTATCTCACTCTAAAATACAACGAAGAAGCTAGTAAAATCAGTTTCTGCTGGAGGTGCGGAGCAGAGTTTACATAATCATGGCATTGCCGCCTGCTGTTGCAGGGGAGACCACAATGACATGATTTAATGCAAAATACATTATCAAAAGCCCTCACTTCACTTGGGAAGTGGGTGGAATGAGAAAGACAGACCCAATCTCTCAGGAGTCCAGGAAAGCACCCTTTAATACGTGACTCTCCTTGGCACAAAAGATACAATGGAGAAAAATAAGATGAGCTAATGAATGAGGCACAAGCCAATCACAGAGCAGATCACCCGATTCCCAAATGAGATTGATGTTGAGGTGCAGTGATGCGATTCTCAGAGAATCGCGTCATCTGGACACTACGACCTCTTTACGTCACTGTGATGTGTGACACTGTGCGGCAGACAGCTCCACCTTACACAGTGATCATCTACATCTCCCTTCCAGGAACTCTCCCATAGGACAAAAATCTAAAGTTGTTGAGTATGGTTGCATGACAAGATTGACAGTTACATACTTGCTAAAGTATGTACAGTCATAAGAATCAGATAAGCGCAGTTCATGGGGAAGATTTAGGCGGCACAAAGTGCCAGTATGCCACTACCCTCACAGTGTGTTGATATGAGAAGAAGGGAGGACAAAGCAAGCAGAGAGAGTACTTGCACGTGTCCGCTACAACCTCTATGCCACAGATACCATTTAAAATAAATTGAAAAGCTACTGCACGGCTATTCATAAAGCATTGTGTTATGTTAATGGTAGACTAAATTCCCACCTGCCACCTTTCTCAACTGCAGGAGATGCAGAGGGAAGGTATAGAATGAAAAGGTGGGTGTGAAATTATTATGACATTTAAGCCATCAATTGTTCTAGACAAGATGAATAATGACATTAATCTCATCAACAGGTAAGAGGTCGTCTGGAAGAACTACATACTCTTCCTTGAGCCCGGGATGTCTCACCCTAATGTGGAGTCTCCCGAACGTTCTGAATTGGTCAACAACTAAAATATAGCTATATATCTATTAGAAATAACTTATGTAAGGATGGAATATATCTTTCATGAACAATTTTTCCTGCTTCTTTGTATTTTATATTGAAACTGCAAACAATTAATTTCAATATTACTGACATTACTGCATGGAAATTAGACTAATGGCCCTGTGAGTCAGATGGCCTTTTGTAACCTGTCTTCCAGTAAAGCGTCAAGCTCTTTATTTTAAATACTAATTTGTTTAAAGAATCCAACATATGAAAATGTATTGGTGGCATAAACAGCCACATGAAAAAGAATGTATAAGCTATTTTAAGTCTAGGCTTTTATCCTATCAGGATATAATTAACAATCATCTAGTCATTTTTTGGTCCTCCCCATTGGGATCAATTGGGATCAATAGGGTACCAATGCAATTTGGGACATCATTACATAGCAGGTGTGAGGCTATGATGACCTGTAATCAAGGCATCATAATTTGCTTACATCATAAATCGTCTGGAAGGGTTATGTACTGGGTCAGAAGCCCAACAATTAGGGAATATCCAGTATATTCTGGTAAAATAGAAATGAAAAATAAATATCATGTCCTAAAATCTGATCAACCTAACCCAATGTAATAAAAATCTTAAAATGGGATGTAGTTGGCTTCCCGATGTTTGAAATGATGGCGGTCAGAATACCTGTGCCAGAATCCCGATGCCCATCAGAATTCGCCAGAGTCCAGACAGCCGACATCCCAAAACATCAAACTCAGTACAGATAAGATGTCCTATGTCCAGAAGTATTGTGTTTCATCTGACTGAAACACAATACTTCTGGACACAGGAGACAAAAAGTATATCTATTTAGCCTTAATGCACAAGACCATGATTGTCATAAAACATAGACAAAGTATCACCACAAGAATTTCTTAGCAACCATCAAGATGGTGTTGGAGCTAAGACAATTTAGCATTGCAGTCTCAGGCCATGGACATTTTGCAGTCATTGAGTCTACCAGGTACTTGACAGAAATTGTATAATTTAAGAAATTATATAAGTGAACTAATAAATCTAAAACTGAATGACTACAAAAGAAAAGAATTATGATTTTGGAATGGCCAAATCAAAGTTCAGACCTCAACACCATTGATATGATGTGGCCGATCTTAACAGAGGTGTGAAGACTCAAAGGACCTCAAGTATGGAACTATAACAGTGTTGTAGGGAGGACTGGGTAAAATCCTTAATATAAATTGAAAAATTGCTAAAATAATAAAAAAAAAATTACTTCAAATTATTGCTGTATTAGGTGGTTCTATAAGCTATTGAACCATGCAATGTACTTACTATCTTACACTTAGAGGGGTATCCAATTAGCCAGGAAAACACACCGGGTGCAAAAAACTTCAGTTTTTGACAGCGGTTTATTGAAAACCGCCCTTTAACTCGTACTTATGAAAGAGAGATAAGCCCTTTCCTTGGTGAAAACAGGTGCTGTCACTGGATTCTTCCCATCTTTCAAAGTCCTCCATTCTGGAGGCAGCTATTGCCAGATATAGTTGGTGATAGTCTTTACCGGGTATCGGGCACATGCTGTAGTATGTGATGGAAGGGAAAGACTTTTTAACAAGGAAAGTGGTGGTACAAGTACCAATGTAGTAAGTACAGTACGCCTATCATTTTCAGGATGATGGTAGCTAAGGACCCTTATATTAAACAATACATTTTTCTATTACTTACATTTAAAAAAAATTCAGTTGAAACTGCAACTGGAGGGGGATGTTCAGGCCTCCCGGAGGAGTTAGACATCTATTATTGCTATTAGCCAATATAACCAGAGACCTGCCCCTGTGAAATATTATTAGTAAAATGTGGAAATAAAAGATAGTCTATGACTGTCGTAAGTGGTTATACAAATGCAATACAGGTTGAGTCTCCATATCCGGAATGCAGATATGGGATTTTTCTGAACTTTTGACTACCTGTTGGCTGCATGGCGACGGCAGGTCCGGTGGGTCTACGGCAGGTCCGGTGGGGTGGTTAGCGGGACCATCATGTGCTGAAGGGGGGGTCATCGGCAGATCCAGGAAGAGCTAGCAGTGAGGTAATGGCTGCAAAGCCACTCCTCGACTGGCTGTCATTGGTTCTTGACACGAGTGACGTCATGATGTCAGGTCACATCATGAGGTCACTACAGGGACAGTATATTCAGATTTTTATAATATTCCGTTTTTTTGGATCTCCGGATATGGAAGACCTGACCTGTACTATCTGTGCTTTATAGTAGAGCCCCTGATTTCTTCCAGTTGCGTTATATGTTGTAAAACAAAATAAAAATAGCTGAACTGGTGTTCTCCAGATACAGTAATGATCATTTATGAAGAGCATCCCACAAAATGCCTTGGTTTTGGATTGACCTGTACAACACATTTCAAAGTGCATGACCACTCTGCAGTCCACAAAATATTCCCAAACGGCAAGCTGTGCAACAGTATGTTATATCCAAACTTCTACAATTTAAGATACATTTAATAGACACACCCCATACTTCTATATGATAATACCAGTATATGCTTTATACATACTTCAGAGTTTTCCAAGCAAGAGAAGAAAATGATTGGTTAGCAAAAGAGCTGCTTCGGTAATATAGTACTGTACCTCTAGAGTCTAGACAAACTTTTCAAACGATCTTGGTATTTATCAAGACAAGCGACAAATGAGTCCTTGGTTGGCCGAGTAATGAAAAAGTTACTAGAAGAGAAAAGGTATCTGTTTATAATTAAACCATTAACCTTAGTTTTATAAAGGATTGGGGCTTTGAAACCATCACACATGTCTGCTCAGTGGAGTCTGTAGCCAGTCAATTGCTACACTGAGAGCATATAGATAACACATTCATTAATCTGCCAGTCTAACCAATAAACCCTCTGTAAAATTATGTATATTTAAAAAACTGCATTGCAGAATATTCCTGCATCAGAAAACAGGTAAGGGAAAACTCCAGTCGCAAGTTAAGAGAGAGCTATAGGGTTTTCCATGTATAAATATAACAGGATGTCTGTGCTTTGTTTTGTAGCAGAATAAATTCATAACAAACTACAGCTGTCACTTGCTTACAGAGGAACTGTGCCAACTGTGTCTATCTACAACTCAATTCAAATCAAATATATTTGGTAAAATGAGTTATTTCTAGATTTTTTTAATGTCACATTAGACCGAATTAATAAAACAGCACACCTGAGTATGTAGTTGCATGATCTGACTCTAATGGACTTAATAATTATATGTCCATTATCTTAGTGATGCAAGAAATCTATGGAAGCAAAAAAGGTGCCAATCATTAATTATTTCGACCAGAGCTGTCCCAATGGCATCCCTCGAAATCGATGCTGCTCTCAAAGACTCTTCCCATGACTCTTAGTTCCAGAGCATCTCTTATACCCCTTTCACACCACACAAACAGCCCTGTATTGACCATGTATACTGCCGGGTCGACATGGGTCGCTCTGCGGTGTGAAAGGGGCCATAACGAATTCCCAGGTTGCCTGACTTGGTAATTCAACCCGGGAATAAAGCAGTGCTAAATACCGGGTCAGGTGCCGTGTGAACGGGTTGCCAGGTCGATGCGACCTGGGACCCGTTCACTGCATAGGGAGAGGCGGCGCTGGAGATGACCTGTAACGCCGCGGTCCCCGCCCCCGATGGCAACCCGACCCAGCATATTGCCAGGTCAGGGAAGCCAGTGTTAGGAAGGGGGCGTTTCTGGGTGTCAACTGACTGTTTTCAGGGAGTGTTTGTAAAAATGCAGGCGTGCCTAGAAAAATGCAGGCGTGGCTGGGCGTTCGCTGGGCGGGTGTATGACCTCAAATCCGGACAGGAATAGGCTGAAGTGATCGCAAACGCTGAGTAGGTTCAGAGCTACTCAGAAACTGCACAAACTGTTTTTGTAGAGCTCGGCTGCACATGCGTTCACACTTCTGCTAAGCTAAAATACACTCCTCAGTGGGCGGCGGCATAGCGTGTGCACGGCTGCTAAAAACTGCTAGCCAGCGATCAACTCGGAATGACCCCATTGTCTAGTTTGTACCCAGCTTAAGTATATGAAACATGTCTATGTATATCCATTTATAAATCGTTCCCAGAAATTTACTTGACTTAGAACTGGGAAATATTTAATCTTGATGACAAACAGGATTTTTTTTTATCACTGTGTCAATAAAAAATCCCTTATCATTGTGAGTTACCCAAAACATATTACATGGGGATGGAGTGATACTTACAGTAGTTGCCATGGTGATACTAGCACAGAGATGTAAGAGTTAATAGCACTACTTTACCAAGCCATCTCCTGTTACCAAAAAAATTTAAAGTCTTAAAAATTATTCATTTAAAAACACGTTTTGACAAAAATGTATGCATTAATAAAATACAGCATATTTGTTATATTTTCAATTTGGTATAGTATCCTCAGATTGGACAACAGAAGAGGAATCACGATTGTGCAAGTGCTTTTGCAATACTAATGAGGTGTTGAATCCTTTGCCTGCAGTAGCCGACAAATATTGGCGCCAGTAAGTTTATAGGCAGCGATTCAGAGGTGCGCACAATTGCAGACGCAGGTGCGATTTCATACGCAGCAGACTCACGAAAAAAATGCTTATGATTCAGATGCCATATTACGCACAGAGAAGCCCACTACCAGTGTCTCACGTTCGCCGTTTATGTAAAAACGTGAATGCATCGGGCGCACATGGAGCCTGATTCAGATGCTATTGCAATAGCGACGCAGCAGCCATACTTTTAAGTGACGGAACTGCTAGGCAACTGCGATAATCGCTCAGTTGCGACACCATGGAAGTTATGACCATATCTGAATAAGGCCCATCGGGCGCACCACTGAACCTCTGAGGAACCCTATGCTGTCTCAGAACGACCTAAGACACCTGTTCCTCACCTGTTCCTCGCCAGCTGCATACGAATTTGCAGTGACTGACTATAGCACACCCAGAAAACGGTCCCAACGGCCTGCATTTTTTTTACTCCCTTCATTACCTCCGCTAAATGTAACGCTGACTGTGACTTACTTTGCAAATAAATTCTTTGTGAGTACACCAACGCTAATCCATCGGTGTGCGTGAGCATTACAGCTCTGGATAGTAGCAAAACATTGCGTCCACTCTGCCGCAATTGACACATTGCGTCCACCTCTGAACCAGGCCCAATGTTATCACAGCCATTAACCCTTACCATGAATTTGGAGACGTAAGCCCTTCTGCAGTCAATAATCACAATTTCATTGCAATACGGCTTTCTGCGTTTTATACATTTGCTGCGTGCTTTCTCTGCTAATGACTCTATAATGCCAGTGTAATGAGAGCCCAGGGCGGTGGTTGAGTGGAACAGGTAACTATACTGAGCACGTTCTACAAATCTGTTTACCCAAAAATGCTGTTCTGCATATTTATTTTTCATTTCGTAGCTTAGTTCACCTAAAGGATCCAGTTTGGATCTAATGAGCAATGCAGAACAGGCAGAGCATGAGGCCACATATTATATAATCATACATCACTTAAGATATCAATGTCACAGATAATACACTGTAGCATTGTACGTCATTAGACACTAAACAATAATTATTTGGAAGCACATTTGAAATATCTAGAATATCTAGAATTCTTGACAATTAAGGTTTTACAGATATGTAAAGGTATGAGATCTCTTGCTGGAAGCCCATTATTGAAATGCCTGAAATACTGTGAGGGAATAAAGAAATGAGCACACCAAGTGTTTCATCCTGTATGACAGCTCTGCTATTTAATGAGGGGAATTCAATAATATCTTACTTCAGATTTTAGGCATGGTGCTCCAAAGTACGGAAAAAACCCTTACCTGAAAACCCCAACTCCCCAGATAATAGATCTCATACCTACCTATACACAGTATACTGTGACAATCTGCCTTGTAGGAGGCAATGGTCAGTGTCTTTCAATCACTTTTCCCAGTGTTTGACTAAATGTGATTTGTATAAATATTAGTGCAGCGGGGCATACATTCATACCCTTCATTTAAAGCACAGACTATTATACCCCTTTCAGACCAAAAATGCAGGGTCTAACCCGGGAATTCGGTCCCGGGATCATGCAGGGACATTCCCGGGTTGGGCCCCGTTTATACCAGCATTTGGAGCCGGGACATCCCGGGTCGGCACCTTTCGTACTGAACCCGGGATGGCCCTGCATTTTATGAGAATGTCATTAGAAATGGCCCTTTTTAAGGCCCACAAATATGAGGTCATTACAGAGAGGGAGGGAGAGAGGAAGGGAGGGCAGGCCTGCTCACCTCATTGCAGCAATCATGGCCGACGGAGTACCACTGTGTATGCCTGTGTTCCTGATTGTTTGGGCTTTACTGCTGTTTGACCCAGCAAGTGAGAGTCTGATGCAGCTTCTGACTTTGTGCTCTATAGTGCAGAGTTATACCTGGAGGAGGAGAGCTTTATTTTTGGCAGAGAGGGCCATGACTTGGAGCCAGTATTTGTGCAGGAGGAGAACCCTGATTTCGCAGACTCTGGCTTCTGTTATGCGAATTAGTACCGCGTCCGACTGAAGAATGTGGACCAGAGACCGCCCTCATGGTGATGTTTTCATGGAGACTGTGGAGGCTTATCAAGATGAGGAGTGGATGAGCCACTTTCGCATGTCACGTCCAACGTTCCAATACCTGCTGGACCTACTCACCCCTGCACTTACTATGCAGACCACCCACTACTGGACACCTATCCAGCCAAGGAGGAGATTGGTGATTGCGCTGTGGTGGTATGCTACGCCAGGAGAGTACCGCACAATCTCCTGTTTGTTCGGTGTTGGGATCTCCACTGTCTGCAGTGTTATACACCAGGTGACGAAGGCTATACTGGATACACTATACAAAAGGTTTATCTGCTTACCGCAAGGGCAGCGCCTAGATGACACCATCAAAGGCTTTGTGCAACGTGGGTACCCTCAGTGTGCCGGTGCCATCGATGGGACCCATATCCCCATCGTTGCCCCCCGTGACAACCCGGCAGATTATTATAGCCGCAAGGGATGGCATTCAATTGTCTTACAGGCTGTGGTTGACCATAAATACTGGTAAGTAAATTTGTCAGTGTTTTTTTTTTTTTTTAAATGCAGTGTTCCTTTATTTTTTGTAAAAATTGTTAAAAAATTTCTTTTAGCTTCACTGATGTATATATTGGCTGGCCTGGGCGAGCACATGACGCTCGTGTTCTTGCCAACTCCGATTTGTACAAGATTGCGGAGGACAAGCAGGGTGGATGGCTTTTTACCAGAGAGGTAAAAAAAAATAATAAAAAAATAATAATATATATATATATATATATATATATATACATATAATTTTTTTTTTTTTTTTTTTATTCACCCCCCCCACCCCCTCCAATGTTTCTTTAAAGGGTTTGCCAGATTTCACTTTTGGTTGTCAGTTGTGATGGAATATGTGTGGCCTGTAGTGTTTCTCTTTGTAAAAGGTTTATTGAAATAGGAGTCCCTGTAGATTGCTGTCACCTGCTTCACCCCCATACCTGTTTCAGCAATCAAGTGATACTCATACTCTTGTATTTCTTTTCAGAAATCAAAGACAGTGGATGGGGTGGACATCCCAGTCCACATCATTGGGGATGCAGCCTACCCTTTACGCCACTGGCTAATGAAGGGGTACACCCAGCAATTGCAGCTGTCTCCCATCCAAGTGGCATATACCCACACTCTGAGTTCGGCACGGATGGTGGTGGAGAATGCCTTTGGCCGCCTGAAAGGACGTTGGCGCTGCCTCATGAAGAGGAATGATGTTGACCTCAAATTTATGCCCCCATGTAGTAGCGGCCTGCTGTGTCCTTTACAACATATGTGAACTGCAGAAGGAACAGTTTCCAGAGGAGTGGACTGTGAAGGACCCTGAAGTGACACCCTCTATTGTAGATTTGGAGGTGTCTGGTGGGCAACATTCCTCTAGTGCCGAACTCATTAGGGAAACCATTTGTACCAACCTTAACGAGATGTTAAAATAATTCAGAATGTTTACAATTTTACATGAACAAAAAGTTTGCACTGTTTTATCCTTTGTTTTAATTGCACAAAACCAATCGGTTAAATGCACAGGCATATATATATATATAGTAAAATTTGGCATAAAATGAGAACATGTGGTGAACACATAGCAAACATATTAATATAAAATCCCCCGAAAACCCAATCCCACCCTTCCCCCCTTCCAAACATGAAAATTGGGACCGTATAACTGGGCCAAACTATCAAAGTTAAATACACAGTCCAAGGCAAACATTGCCTATGGCAATTGTCTATACACTTTGTAATCTGGAGATGGATTCGGGTTAGGGGGGTCATAGTAGGGACCTCTAGAATACGGGGGATAACTCTGCTCGGGGACAGGAGGGGCCTGGATAGCTGGGTACATATGGGTACCCTGAATGCGAGGCAAGATGCGTTCCAGGAACTGAAATTGCCGGTCTTGGTAGTCGCACAAGATGCGTTCTTGGTGTCCCATTATCTGCGTTATGAAGGATTGCTGCAGCTCTCTTTCCGCCTTTATAAAACGGAGTTGGCGGGCATCCTCCTGTTGCTGCATGTTGTTGTCCATGTCGTGCAGTTCTTCAACCAGCACCTTTGTCATTGCCCGTGCAGCAAGCTCCACTTTGTTGACTTTGCGTTTCCTCTTGGGAACTGAAAATACTGCAAGGGGAGTAAGAAGGAAAAAAGGGCATATAAGAAAAAGCAGTGATGTGATCGTACGTGTTTGTGGCATTCTCCCACCTGAACTAGATACACTCTGCGACAGTAAACTATATGGCGGGCGGTTATGGGGGCATATAGTGCAGAATTCATGTTTATTGGAATGCGGGTGTTTAGAACAGAAATAATGGTAAGCAAGGACAAATACTTACTATTGGTGCGCATCACAGGGGGATTTGCCTGGAGGGCCGCGCCCACATCTGTTTCCTGGACAGTCACAGCGTCCGCACTGTTGCCGGGTAAACTGTCTTCAGTCGGGTTGGCGGATGAGTCCAGATCGGGGTGGATAGGATCATCTTCAAATAGTATGGGGGATGATGTTGTTCGCCCACATTGGGTACTTTCCATGCTGGACTCACTCTCCTCAGCAGCCACAAAGGGTGAGGGAGTGGCAGAGCTGGAGGATGACAGGCTGATGGGGTCACTGAGCGCAGTGTTGCCAAAAACTGATGCACATTGCTCATAAAACATCCAGTTGCGCCTTGCAGCCCCACTTTTGTTCCGGTTGTGGTCATGGATGCGGTTAAACTGTTTTTTTAGCGGTTTCAGTTTATTCACCACTTGTTGTTGGCTACGGATGATGCCCCGCGAGGCCAGGGTCTATCTGGGCATCCTTTACAGTACCTGTGATCTGGCACCTGATCTCCTCTTCCCCTCTAATGCTTAAAAGCTCCCTCACCTCCTCATTTGTCCAAGACATTGCAGGGCTGCAGGGGTTAAAAAGCGCTGCGGGGGTCTGTTGTACCACAGAGCTGCAAAGTACCTGCCTCCACGCTGTGTGATGCTTCTGCGCGTCTCTGAAAAATCACAACACCAGGAAGTGCCCAGAATAGCCAATCAGCATCAGCAAAGGCAACCCGGGAAGGCGGGACATGTCCCTGCACCGTTCATACTGGCCAGGGTCCCGGGACCAACCCTGGAAGAAAGCAGGGTTGAAATGAAGGGGCATGGTTCCCGGGATTCTGTCCCGGGACCCTTTCACACCAGCGCTACACCCGGGTTGTTGCCGGGATCATCCCGGGAAAATAGGCTGGTGTGAAAGGGGTATTACTGTGATGCCGCTCAGGGCCAGATTACAGACAAAGCAGTACAGACGGCAGCCTGGGGACCCATCTGCCACCCACCTATGGCATGCAGTAAAGCCCATGTTTTTATTCTGCCACTCAATTGTGCCGGCAGGAAGGCTTGAGTAGGGAGGTCATTGGGGGTGGTGGTGGGGGGTGTCAATCGGCCCTCAGCCAGAGTCACTTTACAGACAGCAGTAGGGGAGGTATTGGGCACATACCATTATATCCAGGGACATATTAAGAATGGAGGGGGCCCATCTGCAGTCTCCAACTGGGGCCCCCTCTTCTCTGTTGCCGGTAGCCGGGCAGTTTCACTTTCTGAGCGACGGTACCGGCCACTAGTAGACTCTAGCGTGGTGCTAGAGTCTACCGTGCATGTGCAGGACTCAGGGAAAATTGCACAGCGAACATTTTCATGACGATTCCACCTACTGCACATGCGCAAAACTCAGGGAAAATGGTCACTGTGCCATTTTCCTGGTGATATGCAGGGTAGTGGGGTGCACTACGTTATACCGACAGTCGGAATCTCGGCGGCCAGCATCCCGACCGCCAGAATGCCGGCAGCGGGGCGGGCGCAAAAGAGCCCTGCGTCATGGACACCCCAAGAGGGACAATAGTTGTCGGTATGCCGGCTGTCGGGATCCCGGTGCCGGCATGCTGAGCGCCGGGATCCCGACAGCTGGAACATCAAATGCCTCCCGGGTAGCGAATGCCTCCCGGATGAGTTCATACTATAGATATATATATATATATATATATATATATATATACATACTTGGCACAGGTCGCTTGTATTGGACCTGTCTTTTGGCTTTTACACAAACTCTAGGTTTTCCTGTTTTGCTACTTGTTCCTAGGTACTTAAGGGCCATACACACTAGACAATTATTTTGACCAATATGGCCGATACCGACGATTGTGAACGATATATCGTTCACATCGTCTAGTGTGTATGGTCCTAGCAATCAACGAGCGCGTGTGCAGGTCGGCGGTGCAGACAGCTCAATGTGAGCAATGTCACTTGTGACATCGCTCATCACGGCATGTGTGTATGGAGCCGTGATGAGCGATGTACACAATGTGACATTGCTCACCTCCCGACCAGCGGCTGCGACTCCCTCCCCGGCAGCGTCTCCCTCCACACCAGCGGCTTCATTCTGAGCCGCTGACGGGAGCCGCTGACCGCTCAGCATCTCCGTCCACTGCCCAACCAATTAAGTTTTTTACACCCACTGCCCCACGGGAGTAGTACGGTATGCCGGCGGCCGGGCTCCCGGCGACCAGCATACCGGCGCTGGGAGCCCGACCGCCAGCATACCGATAGTGTGGCAAGCACAAATGAGCCCCTTGCGGGCTCGCTGCGCTCACCACGCTGCGGGCACGGTGGCTATTCTCCCTCCAGGGGGGTCATGGACCCCCACGAGGGAGAATATATATGTCGGTATGCCGGGTGTCGGGATTCCGGCGCCGGTATACTGTGCGCCGGGATCCCGACATTCGGCATACAGAAGACCACCCCTGCCCCACCAATGATATTTCCACTATGCCACCAACGTAATCAAAAATTTATTATAATGGGTTCATTATTATATACGGACTCCGGCGGTAGGCGGTCCCCCGCTCCGGCCCGTGCAGCATGCACAAGTGGTGAGGGGTTATAAGGTGAGTGCTTTTATGTATATGTGTGTATGTCCTGAGGAAAATTATTAAAATTGAAACGTTGACAGCTACCAGAGGCTCCTACTCAATTTGATCATCAGTGTCTGAGTGCCGTACTCTCAAGTATCTACAAACACCTTCCAGCATGTGGAGGATCAGTAAGGGCACCGGACCAAGCCATCACCGATACCAGTGAGTGCCGGATCATTACACCAGTATATATATATATATATATATATATATACACACACACATATATATATATATATATATATATATATATATATATATAAAGTCCAAAGGTGCGGCACTCCTAGCGACTTGAATAAAGGATAACAGCATGCTATGCGTGTAGACAACGTTTCAATGTCTTTATTGTGGCATTGTCATAAGGTCTTTTTTGCTGCAATAAAGGCATTGAAACGTTGTCTACACGCATGCCCTGCTGTTGTTCTTTATTCAAGCCGCTAGGAGTGCCGCACCTTTGGACTTTATGTGACTATTATTTGTGAGGCACCCAGCGCAGTAACGCGGTCTTAATGGGAGAGCCGGGCACTCTGGTCTGTATATATATATATATATATATATATAGTCCATTTAGGCAGCACTCCCTTACAACAACAGCAGCCCTGGGGCCATCCGGTGGTACTCCCCAGCCAGGAGTCCAAATGTAGCAAAGCGAAGTCGGCAGCACTCAGGTAACAAAGAGGACACAAAGTCGTCAGGAATTTCAATACCTGACGACTTTGTGTCCTCTTTGTTACCTGAGTGCCGCCGACTTCGCTATGATATATATATATATATATATATATCGTCAAAATGTATAAGTGTGCACTCATGTGGATCAAATATAATCTGTAGTAAAAATAAGATTTTAAACCTACCGGTAAATCTTTTTCTCCTAGTCCGTAGAGGTTGCTGGGGACTCCGTAAGGATCATGGGGTATAGACGGGCTCCGCAGGAGACATGGGCACTTTAAGAAAGACTTTAGGTATGGGTGTGCACTGGCTCCTCCCTCTATGCCCCTCCTCCAGACCTCAGTTAGAGAAACTGTGCCCAGAGGAGACGGACAGTACGAGGAAAGGATTTTTGTTAATCTAAGGGCAAGATTCATACCAGCCCACACCATCCACACCGTACAACTCGGAACATATGAACCAGTTAACAGTATGAAACAAAACAGCATCAGCCCGAGACTGATCAAAACTGTAACATAACCCTTATGTAAGCAAAAATTATATACAAGTCTTGCAGAATTTAGTCCGCACTGGGACGGGCGCCCAGCATCCTCTACGGACTAGGAGAAAAAGATTTACCGGTAGGTTTAAAATCTTATTTTCTCTTACGTCCTAGAGGATGCTGGGGACTCCGTAAGGACCATGGGGATTAAACCAGAGCTCCAGACCGGGCGGGAGAGTGCGGATGACTCTGCAGCACCGATTGAGCAAACATGAGGTCCTCATCAGCCAGGGTATCAAACTTGTAGAATTTTGCAAAAGTGTTTGAACCCGACCAAGTAGCTGCTCGGCACAGCTGTAATGCCGAGACGCCTCAGGCAGCCGCCCAAGAAGAGCCCACCTTCCTAGTGGAATGGGCCTTTACCGAATTTGGTACCGGCAATCCAGCCGTAGAATGAGCCTGCTGAATCGTGTTACAGATCCAGCGGGCAATAGTCTGCTTAGAAGCAGGGGCGCCAACCTTGTTGGCTGCATACAGGACAAACAGTGCCTCTGTTTTCCTAACCCGAGCCGTCCTGGCTACATAAACTTTTAAGGCCCTGACTACATCAAGAGACTTGGAATCCTCCCAGTCCCCCGTAGCCACAGGCACCACAATAGGTTGGTTCATATGAAACGATGAAACCACCTTAGGCAAAAATTGAGGACGAGTCCTCAACTCTGCTCTATCCACATGGAAAATCAGATAGGGGCTTTTGTGAGACAAAGCCGCCAATTCGGACACCCGCCTCGCAGATGCCAAGGCTAACAACATGACCACTTTCCAAGTGAGAAATTTCAACTCAACTGTGAGGTTCAAACCAGTGTGACGTAAGGAACTGTAACACCACGTTAAGGTCCCATGGTGCCACTGGGGGCACAAAAGGAGGCTGGATGTGCAGCACTCCCTTTACAAAAGTCTGGACTTCTGGGAGAGAAGCCAATTCCTTCTGAAAGAATATAGATAGGGCCGAAATCTGTACCTTAATGGAGCCTAACTTCAGGCCCATATCCACTCCTGTCTGTAGAAAATGGAGAAAACGGCCCAGGTGGAAATCTTCCGTAGGAGCATTCCTGGCTTCACACCAAGAAACATACTTCCTCCAGATACGGTGATAATGTTTCGCCGTCACCTCCTTCCTAGCCCTTATCAGAGTAGGGATGACCTCCTCCGGAATAACTTTCCCAGCTAGGATTCGGTGTTCAACCGCCATGCCGTCAAACGTAACCGCGGTAAGTCTTGCAACACGCAGGGCCCATGCTGCAACAGGTCCTCCCTGAGAGGAAGAGGCCATGGATCTTCTGTGAGCATCTCCCGAAGATCTGAATACCAGGCCCTTCGAGGCCAATCCGGAACAATGAGTATTGTCTGCACTCTTTTTCTTCTTATGATTCTCAATATTTTGGAGATGAGAGGAAGAGGAGGAAATACATAGACCGACTGAAACACCCATGGTGTCACCAGGGCGTTTACCGCTACTGCCTGAGGGTCCCTTGACCTGGCACAATACCTCCGAAGCTTCTTGTTGAGGCGTGACGCCATCATGTCTATTTGAGGAAGTCCCCAAAGACTTGTTATCTCTGCAAAAACTTCTTGATCAAGTCCCCAGTCTCCTGGATGGAGATCGTGTCTGCGGAGGAAGTCTGCTTCCCAGTTGTCCACTCCTGGAATGAAGACTGCTGACAGAGCGCTTACGTGATTTTCCGCCCAGCGCAGAATCCTTGTGGCTTCCGCCACTGCCACTCTGCTCCTCGTCCCGCCTTGGCGGTTTACGTGAGCCACGGCTGTGACGTTGTCTGATTGAATCAGAACCGGTAGGTCGCGAAGAAGATTCTCCGCTTGTCGAAGGCCGTTGTATATGGCCCTTAATTCCAGTATGTTGATGTGTAGACAAGCCTCCTGGCTTGACCATGTTCCCTGAAAATTTCTTCCTTGTGTGACTGCTCCCCATCCTCGGAGGCTCGCGTCCGTGGTCACCAGAACCAAGTCTTGAATGCCGAACCTGCGACCCTCTAGAAGGTGAGCACTTTGCAGCCACCACAGGAGAGACACCCTGGCCCTGGGGGACAGGCTTATTTTCTGATGAATTTGAAGATGGGACCCAGACCACTTGTCCAGAAGGTCCCACTGAAATGTCCTTGCATGAAACCTGCCGAAGGGGATGGCCTCGTAAGTTGCCACCATCTTTCCCAGTACTCGAGTGCATTGATGGACTGACACTCTTTTCGGTTTTAACAGGTCTCTGACCATGTTCTGGAGTTCCTGGGCTTTTTCCATCGGGAGAAAATCCCTCTTTTGTTCCGTGTCCAGAATCATGCCCAAGAAAGATAGCCGAGTCGTTGGTAGATTCAGAATCCAGCCATGTTGCTGCAGCACTCTCAGGGAGAGCGACACGCTTTTCAGCAACTGATCTCTCGATCTCGCTTTTATCAGGAGATCGTCCAAGTATGGGATAATTGTGACTCCCTGCCTGCGCAGGATCACCATCATTTCCGCCATTACCTTGTGAAAATCCTCGGGCCCGTGGAAAGCCCAAACGGCAACGTCTGAAACTGGTAATGACAGTCCTGTACAGCGAATCTCAGGTACGCCTGATGAGAGGGATATATGGGGACATGAAGGTATGCATCCTTTATGTCTAGTGACACCATAAAATCCCCCCCCCTCCAGGCTGCAGATAACCGCCCAGAGCGATTCCATCTTGAATTTGAACTTTTTCAAGTACAGGTTTAGGGATTTTAGATTTAGAATGGGCCTGACTGAGCCATCCGGTTTCGGAACCACAAACAGGGTTGAATAGTACCCCTTCCCCTGTTGAACTAGGGGAACCTTGACAAACACTTGCTGTTGATACAGCTTTTGAATTGCAACTAAAACTATCTCCCTCTCTGGGGGAGAAGCTGGTAAAGCCGATTTGAAAAATCGGCGCGGAGGCACCTCTTCGAATTCCAGCTTGTATCCTTGGGATACAATTTCCATTGCCCAAGAATCCACGTCTGATTGAACCCAGATGTGGCTGAAGAGTCGAAGACGTGCCACCACCGGGGCGGACTCCCTCAGTGGAGCCCCAGCGTCATGCGGTGGATTTAGTAGAAGCCGGGGAGGACTTCTGCTCCTGGGAACTAGCTGTAGCAGGCATTCTTTTCCCTCTACCCTTACCTCTGGCGAGGAAGGAAGAGCCCCGACCTCTTCTGGACTTATGCGACCAAAAGGACTGCATCTGATATTGTGGTGTTTTCTTTTGCTGTGGGGGAACATAAGGTAAAAAAGTAGATTTACCTGCGGTAGCTGTGGAAAACAGGTCCGCGAGACCTTCCCCAAATAAAACCTCACCCTTGTAAGGCAAAACTTCCATATGTCTCTTTGAGTCGGCATCACCCGTCCATTGGCAGGTCCACAGGGCTCGCCTAGCAGAAATCGCCATGGTGTTGGCTCTCGAACCTAGCAGCCCAATGTCTCTCTGAGCGTCTCTCATATATAGGACTGCGTCTTTAATGTGACCTAAGGTCAATAAAATGGTATCCCTATCTAGGGTATCAATGTCAGCTGACAAAGTATCTGTCCACGCTGCTACAGCGCTACAAACCCAAGCCGACGCTATTGTCGGTCTGAGCAAGGCACCCGTATGTGTATAAATTGATTTTAAGGTAGTCTCCTGTCTGCGATCAGCAGGATCCTTGAGGGCCGCCGTGTCTGGAGACGGTAGTGCCACCTTTTTGGACAAGCGCGTTAAAGCCTTGTCCACCCTGGGCGAGGGTTCCCACCGTAACCTGTCCTGTGCCGAAAAAGGATACGCCATAAGAATTCTCTTGGGAATCTGCAGTTTCTTGTCTGGAGTTTCCCAAGCTTTTTCAAATAACTCATTCAGCTCATGAGATGGGGGAAAGGTTACCTCAGGTTTCTTTTCCTTAAACATGCATACCCTCGTGTCAGGGACAGAGGGGTCATCTGTGATATGCAAAACATCTTTTATTGCAATAATCATATAATGAATACTTTTGGCCACCCTTGGGTGTAACCTCCCCTCATCGTAGTCGACACTGGAGTCAGAATCCGTGTCGGTATCAGTGTCTGCTACTTGGGACAGTGGACGTTTCTGAGACCCTGAAGGGCCATGTGACACAGTCAAAGACATGTTGACTCCCTGTTCTATCCCTGGACTCTGCTTTGTCCAATCTCTTATGTAATAAAGACACATTTGCATTTAAAACATTCCACATATCCAACCAATCAGGTGTCGGCGTTGTTGACGGAGACACCACAATCATCTGCTCCACCTCCTCCTTAGATGAGCCTTCCGCTTCAGACATGCCGACACACACGTACTGACACCCCCACACACTCAGGGATATATCTATATGGAGACAGTCCCCCAATAAGGCCCTTTGGAGAGACAGAAAGAGAGTATGCCAGCACACACCCAGCGCCACCGGACACCAGAATAAAATCCCAGTAGTACAGCGCTTTTATATAAATATATATAATTACACTCACTGCGCCAATTAAATGTGCCCCCCCTCTTTTTTGCCCTCTGTAACCGTGTTCAGCAGGGGAGAGTCCGGGGAGCCAGCTTCTCTGCAGTGTTCTGTGGAGAAAATGGCGCTGGTTAGTGCTGGAGGATCAAGCTCCGCCCCCTCAGCGGCGGGCTTCGGTCCCGCTCAAATTATTTATACTGGCAGTTTTTTTTTAATATACGGCCTCTGCCGTATCTAATCTCTATGCCAGTGTCCCTTGAGGTTAATATTGCTGCCCAGGGCGCCCCCCCTGCGCCCTGCACCCTTACAGTGCCCGCTGTGTGTGTGTGTGTGTGTGGGAGCAATGACGCGAAGATCTGAAGTCTTCTGCCGCCTTTGAAGTCTTCTTTCTTCTTAATACTCACCCGGCTTCAATCTTCCGGCTCTGTGAGGAGGACGGCGGCGCGGCTCCGGGACGAACGGCGAGGGTGAGACCTGCGTTCCGACCCTCTGGAGCTAATGGTGTCCAGTAGCCTAAGAAGCAGAGCCTATCATTTAAGTAGGTCTGCTTCTCTCCCCTCAGTCCCACGATGCAGGGAGCCTGTTGCCAGCAGTGCTCCCTGAAAATAAAAAACCTAACAAAAGTATTTTTCAGAGAAACTCAGGAGAGCTCCCCTGCAGTGCACCCAGTCTCCTCTGGGCACTGAGGTCTGGAGGAGGGGCATAGAGGGAGGAGCCAGTGCACACCCATTCTAAAGTCTTTAGAGTGCCCATGTCTCCTATGTCTCCTGTGGAGCCCGTCTATACCCCATGGTCCTTACGGAGTCCCCAGCATCCTCTAGGACGTAAGAGAAATATTAAAATATTTTCTTATAATTTTGAATATTTTCACATGCATTCCTCACAAACGTGGGTGGCAGCTGATAACAAATTATGGCGATTAGAATGTGTAAAAAATAGAAGTAATCAGCGCCTAATAATGCCCAGAAAATGACGGTGGGGACATAGAATGAAATTTAGTGAAAAAAAATGGGACAAGCACTTATCTCAGATAGGAATCTTCGGTCCTCAGACCAATATCATCACAGTGATATGCAAAAGAGAAAAAGAAACAACCAATAGTGTGTACCGTTTAAACCTATATGTACTTATAGCATTTTTCTACTTAGTGAGTGTTAATTGGAAATGCTCCCAGAATATCACACTCCACAATAGCGTAATAGAAAGATAATTTTTCACATTTATTAAGTACATAAAATATATCCACGGTTTAAAATGAGCAGGTATCGCACGTACAAGAAACAAATGATATAGAAGCTTATCTGTCCATAAAAATAGGGTCCAGGATATCTCCCTTCACATTTACTTTAGTACATAAATTAAACCACAGTTTAAAAAGAGCAGGTATCACACGTACAAGAAACAATTGATATAAAAGCTTATCTGTCCATCAAAAAAGGGTCCAGGGTAACTCCCGATGCGTTTCGTCCCAATGCAATGACTTCATCAAGGGGATTAAGTCCTTTGCATTGGGACGAAATGCATCGGGAGTTACCCTGGACCGTTCATATCGTGCAGTGTGGAGGCAACAGCGATGAACGATGTGCGGCCCCGCGCTCGTTCATCGCTGGTGCCCGTCGGCTGTGCATGCAGTCCAATATGGACGATCTCGTCCATATTTGCCTGCACTTCTGTGGAGCCGGGTGACGGGGGGAGTGAAGAAACTTCACTCCCCCATCACTGCCCCCCCGCCGCCGGGTCGCCCGTCTGTCGTATCGGCGGTCGGGCAGCTTGACAGCGTATCGCCGTGTCTGTAGGGCCCTTAAGTCGCAAACTAAATGGAGTGCTACATGGGGCTATTTTGTGCTATTTGGGGATAGGTGTGTTGATATATTTCTATATAGCATATTACCATATTAACAAAAAAGAATATATATAGGTAGTTGCTGTCTGATGGCTGTGATCCTTCTGTGTATACTGTACAGAACCTTGTAGGATAGTTTATTATCAGTGGTGGTTCATCGCTGATGCACCAGATTGGCCCTCGTCTGCTGTGCACATAGACTGATGTCATGTTACAGGTGTAAAGAAAGAGGTGAGGTGTCCCGCGTATTGATTCTCTTACCATATTGTGACTGGGGTGCTGCTTCCAATGTAACCATGCATTAGGCATAATTCCTGACTGTCCAGTTACTTTTTTCGGGCACTGTCCTGCTGTCCAACCCATTGGCTACAGTATCTGCGGAGAGGGAGGGGGGGGCGAGTTGGGAGGTTTCCTGTCACTCGCTGTTTAGCAGGGCACAGGTGAATAGATGTTGTGCGCATGTGCAAATGTAGATGTTTACAGGTCTCTTGTTGGGATGATTGTTATCTGCTTCTTCGTTGTAGGGATACAGGTGACTTTCCATAACTCACCCTAATCAGCTGCCGTTGGTCTCCACTGGCATTCTGCTGTTGTGACGGGCATCCTGATTCAGCACATGAGGGGTTCGTCACCCTCTCCCCTGGCGTCACCCACTACTTGTTTCTGTCACTCTCTCCCTGTTACCCACTACCTCTGTCTGTTACCCGCTGCTGTGTGTCATGTTATGAATTTGGTGTGGGTTGGGGTGGAGGAGGGGGGCCCAAAGTATATCTTTGCATCTGGGCCCACCACTCACAAGTTCCGCCACTGGCACTCATACCTCAGATCAAACGAAGATCCCCTTTTTGGTTCGCTCTTTCTGGCAAGTCATTTCGTTAGCAAGTGATCTAATCAGTGGCCCTCTACCCATTTTATACCTTCACAAACATGTGTCTGCTGCAGGAGCACAGCATTTCGCTTATGCAGGGGTATCCTATCACTTTTGACAACATAGTGTAGGATTAGTGTTTAAAAAAAAAGATGCTAGCATTTCAAGTAAAAGTTACTTATATGCAGCCAGGGTTCACAAACCGGGGTATGAGTACCATTGGTGGTATGCCCAGCAAAGCTACGTGCTACTATGCAGCCAGTGCTGTTTCTAGGCACAGGTTGGCGGTGCGGTTACCTGTGACACCGGGCACAGGGGGGTTCCACTCGGTGGCAGATTCAGGAAAGGACAGGTCGCAGCCAGTAGTGCAAGTAAAGCGGTACGGGCCAGTACCACTACAGCGTACCACGGAATGCCATAATGCCCTACCACCTTACCGCCCCCCTCCACTTTTTGCTTGATGGCTGCCGCAATGCCACACTCACCATGAATTCAGAGTGACTCCAGTGGATGCAGCACCCCTGCCTGCCTTCAGAACATGAGCAACAGCTAAATTATAATTTATGCAATTTATGCTTGTTTTAAATTGTAAGTAGTTAAGTTCCAATACTAAATGTAGAAAATACAGGTTGAGTATCCCATATCCAAATATTCCGAAATACGGAATATTCCGAAATACGGACTTTTTTGAGTGAGAGTGAGATAGTGAAACCTTTGTTTTTTGATGGCTCAATGTACACAAACTTTGTTTAATACACAAAGTTATTAAAAATATTGTATTAAATGACCTTCAGGCTGTGTATATAAGGTGTATATGAAACATAAATGAATTGTGTGAATGTAGACACACTTTGTTTAATGCACAAAGTTATAAAAAAATATTGGCTAAAATTACTTTCAGGCTGTGTGTATAAGGTATATATGTAACATAAATGCATTCTGTGCTTAGATTTAGGTCCCATCACCATGATATCTCATTATGGTATGCAATTATTCCAAAATACGGAAAAATCCCATATCCAAAATACCTCTGGTCCCAAGCATTTTGGATAAGGGATACTCAACCTGTAATTCTAATATATTTGCAACTTAGATGTTACTGGCATTGTATGGTATACCTGTCCTGCTGTGAGAGGCTGTGCCAAATATATTAGAATTGCACACAGTACGTACATGTGCTGGGGTTTGGACTTGCACTGTAGAGAGAGAGTCCTCTGAGCTGCAAAACAAAAATATGTGAAAAAGAAATACCACAGATGGCATCTTTTGTGTTGCAGTTCATTGCTCTACTATCTCTCTCTCTCTCTCTCTCTCTCTCTCTCTCCAAGTCTAAAACTCCAGCTTATTTACTTTGAGCAATTCTACTATGTGGCACAGGTACTATGCAAAAAGAAGAACCTTGGTATGTGGTATGCCTTTTGACCTACAACTCATTGTTTTTGCAAGAAAACACATTAAAAAAAAACAAGCCACCAGTAGCTGCACTGCTGAGCAAGACAGCATCACATGAGTGACTGGGGGCAGCCCAGCAGCTTCCGGAGTGCTCGGCATACCCCCAGAGTGATGAGATACAGGGGTGTGTTGTGCGGACACACCCTGTGATGTATAGTGTTTGACCACGCCCACTGTTAAACAGTTCTGGCATTTACCAGACGTGCCAGATGGCCAGTCTAGCCATGGCTAGTTGGCTTCTTCTTCAAAAAAGTTAAAACAAAATACAGTTTAAAGCAATTAGGAAATATACATCTTTTGCTAAGAATTTTGCCCCCCAAACTCTCCTAAATTAGGCCAATAGTTGCTTACCTGATACAGGGTATCCTGTAAAAAGGCATATTCATTATCAGCTTTGGCTTAGGTCGGCTACCAATGCCACATGTTTTAAAGCGAGTTGGAAATCAGAAGAAAAGTAGTTTTTTATGATGGCGACTGCAGATTTTCTTTAGAACTGCCATAATACTGTACATTATGTGACTGAGTCAATTTTTAACGCCATATTGTGGAAACCCTGAAGAAGTAACATATTTTTATATTTACAGTATGTCATCCCTTTTTTATTCATGACACAGCAAAACTCTCTACTGATCTCTGGAATCTCCTTACCAAACACTCATGTACCAGGCTGACTTCCTAATGTAAGTTTCATCACTAGCACTAGTTTCAGATCATATATCTTCCATAGCAGAACATCAAGGTTTTCTTTTGGATTTACACTACAAATGTGATCAAAACTTACTGTGTGATCATTTTATGCTGACATTACACAGCATTAAATATAAAATATTAAATATAAAATTAATGCCACCCTGGTAAGTACACAATGTTACATGTAATATTAATGTCACTGACAGAATTCCATGTTTAATGTAATATTACTGTTGTGCTGACAATAGTGTTATATATTACTGTTAAGCAGACAATACAGCGTTACATAGTCCATAAGTGACATGCTAGTAATAAATAATTACATAGTAACCAATACTGAAAAATACACTAATTCCACCTTTGAAACTTGGTGAAGTTGGGGAAAATGCCAGACTCTCCTTTGCATCACAATAGGATCAGTAAAACAATTTACCAGATCGGACTAGCTATGGTAGTCATTCCGAGTTGATCACTAGATAAAAATGTTCGCAGCGCAGCGATTAAGTGAAAAAGCGGCACTGCTGCGCATGCGTATGCGGCGCAATGCGCACGCGCGATGTACTTTCACAATAGCCGATGTAGTTTTACACAAGATCTAGGAAGAAGAAGCTTTTCATTCGCTATGTCTGCCGCAGAGTGATTGACATGAAGTGGGCGTTTCTGGGTGTCAACTGACCGTTTTCGGGGAGTGTTCGGAAAAACGCAGGCGTGCCAGGAAAAATGCAGGCGTGGCTGGGAGAACGCAGGGCGTGTTTGTGACGTCAAATCCAGAACTGAACAGTCTGAAGTGATCGCAAGCGCTGAGTAGGTCTGTAACTACTCTGAAACTGCACATTTTTTTTTTGTAGCCGCTCTGTGATCCTTTCGTTCGCACTTCTGCTAAGCTAAAATACACTCCCAGTGGGAGGTGGCATAGCGTTTGCACGGCTGCTAAAAACTGCTAGCGAGCGTTCAACTCAGAATGACCCCCTATGTTCTTCCCTTTATGCACAAACTGCATTTTTATGCATAATCTGACCTATGACAAGTTGACTAACTACAGTACCTTCACTGCCATTAATGTAAGAAGAAATTGAGGAGCAATGAGCAGTACTTCAGGAGACAAATCAAACATTTAAGTTAATAAATAGGTAGACTTAAAGCAATACTAAGCTGAACTTTACAGTCAGGCAGGCGCAACCCACTCAGCAAAGGGATGCAAAGCAGGTAGGCGCCAGACAGGAGAGGTGCTCTCCCTGCTCTGCATCCCTGTGCTGATTTCCCTGCTGCTGCTGCACCTGTCACACTGTTTGACAGGCAGCGGCGGCCAGCGGGATTCCCTGTAGTGCTGCTCATCGTGCCTCCCTGCTGTGTCTGCTCCTGGATCCTGCCACATCCTTAAGGCCGGCTGCTGCTCCCATCCCGCCGCCAACACTCCGGACTTTACCAGCATAGGGGCAGCATCATATGTTCCCTGCTGCCTGCAGTTGTCTGGCTTACGGTGCGGAGGATCAGTGTTGCCACTGCTGGGTCCTGGCGGCAGGACCCCCTCTGCTGCCTGTCCCCTGCTCCTGCGGATTCAGCTGTATCCCTGTCAGTGCCCATGCGCCTATTCTTCATAGGTTGGCAGCTGGGTCCCTGTGTTGCTGTGCGCAGCTGCTCTCCGGTCACCACCGGACTGCCTTGACACTTCTGCAGCAAGTCTCCCATCCCGCCCTGAATGTATTTGTATTTATTGTATGTGTATTTTACTATATTATTATTTACATTATCCAGTGTTATTGCGCTTCTTCAATTTGCTATTTTTTCTTTTGAATTCAAAGGGGCAGGCAATCCCCTTTTATTTAGAAAAAATAGGATTTTAATTACCTACCGGTAAATCCTTTTTCTCGTAGTCCGTAGAGGATACTGGGGTCCATTTAGTACCATGGGGTATAGACGGGTCCACTAGGAGCCATGGGCACTTTAAGAATTTGATATTGTGGGCTGGCTCCTCCCTCTATGCCCCTCCTACCAGACTCAGTCTAGGAAACTGTGCCCGAGGAGACGGACATACTTTGAGCGAAGGATAGATAAGGATAGTGGTGAGATTCTGAACCAGCACACACAAACCAGAGGAAAGCCAAGCTAACCAAACTTGAAAACAGGAACAGCAATGGCTGAACCAACATTACTTAACCAAGTAACATTGCAGGAAGACGAAGCACTGGGCGAGCGCCCAGTGTCCTCTACGGACTACGAGAAAAGGATTTACTGGTAGGTAATTAAAATCCTATTTTCTCTTACGTCCTAGAGGATACTGGGGTCCATTTAGTACCATGGAGATGTACCAAAGCTCCCAAACTGGGTGGGAGAGTGCTAAGGTTCCTGCAGAACTGATTGACCAAACTGAAGGTCCTTCGGGGCCAAAGTATCAAACTTGTAGAACTTAGCAAACGTGTTCGAACCTGACCAAGTAGCTGCACGGCAGAGTTGTAAAGCCGAGACACCCCGGGCAGCCGCCCAGGAAGAACCGACCAACCTAGTAGAGTGGGCCTGTACAGATTTTGGACATGGCAAACCTACGGTGGAATAAGCATGCTGGATAGTAAGCCTGCTCCAGCGTGCAATAGACTGCTTTGAAGCCGGGCACCCAATCTTATTGGGATCATAAAGAACAAACAGCGAGTCAGATTTTCTGTGACGAGCTGTTCTCTTCACATACACCTTATATGCCCTCACAACATCCAAAGACATTGAAGTAGCAGAAGTGTTGGTGACAACCGGAACCACAATAGGTTGGTTGATGAAACGCAGACACCACTTTAGTTCCGAGTTCAGCTCTGTCCTCATGGAAAATTAAATAGGGACGACTATGAGACAAAGCCCCCAACTCCGACACAGGTCTTGCTGAAGCCAAGACCAACAGTGTGATGGTCTTCCACGTAAGATATTTTGCGTCCACCTCCTGTAACGGTTCAAACCAGTCCGATTGGAGGAACTGCAGCACCACGTTGAGATCAGGAGGTTGGATGTGCAGAACACCATTCAAGAACGTCTGGACCTCAGGGAGAGAAGCCAATTGTTTTTGAAAGAAAATGGACAAGGCAGAAATCTGGACTTTTATGGAGCCCAGACGTAGGCCCACATCCACACCTGCCTGCAGAAAAAGCAGGAAACGTCCCAGATGAAATTCCACCGCAGAACAATTTCTGCTCTCACACCAAGTGACGTATTTCTTCCAAATACAATGGTAATGCTTAGCCGTTACCCCCTTCCCGGCTTGGATTATAGTCGGGACTGAGCTTCTTGTTAAGCCGAGAGGCCGTCATGTCGATCTGTGGACATCCCCATCGACTTGTCAAACACCTGAACACCTCCGGGTGAAGGCCCCACTCCCCCGGGTGTAGGTTATGTCTGCTAAGGAAGTCTGCTTCCCAGTTTTCTACACCCGGAATGAAGACCACTGACAACGCCACAGCGTTTTTTTCTGCCCAGAGGAGAATTCCTGACACCTCTGACATTGCTGCTCTGCTCTTCGTTCCGCCCCGTCGGTTTATGTACGTCACTGTCGTCACATTGTCCGACTGGACCTGAATGGCCCGATCTTGAAGAAGATGTGAGGCCTGCAGAAGGGCGTTGTATATGGCCCAGAATGTTGATTGGAAGGACGACTTCCTGACTTGACCATCTTCCTTGAAACTGCACCCCCCTGGGTGACTGCTCCCCAACCTCTGAGGCTTGCGTCTGTGGTTAGCAGAATCCAATTCTGAATCCCGAACCGTCGGCCCTCGATTAGGTGAGAAGTCTGCAGTCACCACAGAATTGAGATCCTAGCCCTTGGCGACAGACGGATTCTCTGGTGCATGTGAAGATGCGATCCAGACCATTTGTCCACCAGATCGAGCTGGAAGCATCTTGCATGAAACCTGCCGTACTGAAGAGCCTCGTAAGAGGCCACCATTTTCCATAGATGCACCGATATCCAGGTTGGCTTCAGGACTTCCCGAACCATCGACCAATGCCTTTTCCAACGGAAGAAAAACTTTCTGCAACTCTGTGTCCAGTATCATTCTCAGAAATGGGAGCCTCCGAGTTGGCTCTAAGTGAGATTTCTGAAGATTTAGAATCCACCCATGATCGAGGAGTAGTTTGATTGTGAGGCCAATGCTGGCCAACAACCTCTTCCTGGACGGTGCCTTTATCAGAAGATCATCCAGGTACGGAATTATGTTCACTCCCTGCTTGCGAAGGAGAAACATTATCTCTGCCATCACCTTGGTGAACACCCTCGGTGCCGTGGAGAGACCAAATGGCAGGGCCTGGAACTGGTAGTGACAGTCCTGCAGTGCAAACCGTAGATAAGTCTGTTGAGGCGGAACGTAGATAAGTCAGATCGGAATGTGAAGGTACGCATCCTTGATATCCAGAGACACTAGGAATTCCCCCGCCTCTAGACCGGAAATCACTGCTCTCAGAGACTCCATCTTGAATTTGAACACTCGTAAGTACGGGTTCAACGATTTTAGATTTAAAATCGCCCTTACCAAACCGTCTTATTTCGGTACTACGAACAAGATGGAATAATATCCCTTGTTTTGGAGATGAGGTGCTGCTGGTTTGCGTGGTTTACCTCTAGCACCCCTGGTGGCTGTAGACGAACCTCTGGTTTTGACCTTAAACTTGGCAGTCCGAAAGGACTGTAGATTAGGTCCTGAGTAGGCCTTCCTGGCCGGAGGAGCTGTAGACGGAAGATATGTGAACTTACCCGCAGTAGCTTTGGAGATCCATTTGTCTAGTTCATCTCCAAATAAGACCTTTCCTGGAGTCCGCAGTCCACTGGCGTAGCCATAAGCCCCTGCGTGCTGATACTGCCATAGCAGTGGTGCGTGCATTAAGCAAACCCACTTTTTTATGGCTTCCACCATAAAGTTCGCAAAGTCCTGTATATGTTGCAGGAGTAAAACAATCTCCCCCCTAGATAAGGAATCCAACCCCTCAATTAGATTACCTGACCATTTAGCAATGGCTTTAGTAATCCACGCACATGCTATAGTGGGTCCCTGGGCTACCCCAGCCGCCGTATACAAGGATTTGAGTGTGGTCTCAATTTTACGATCAGCCATGTCTTTTAGGGAGGCTGCACCAGGGACAGGCAACACAATTTTCCGTGACAGCCTGGATACTGATGCATTCACTATCAGTGGATTTTCCAATTTTTTCCTATCCCCAGGAGGAAAAGGAAAGGTTGAGAGTAACCTTTTAGGGATCTTAAATTTCCTATCAGGATTAATCCACTGTTCTTCAAACAGGGTATTCAGTTCCTTTGATACAGGAAACGTGACTGAGGACTTCTTTTTTACATTAAAATAAGATTCCTCACACTCCTCTGTCACCTTATCAGGAATTTGCAGAACGTCTCTGATAGCTTCTATAACAGCCTCTATTCCCTGTGACAGAGCAGCATTTCCCCCTCCTCCATGTCTGACCCTTGATCATCCAAGTCAGACTGCAGGATATGGGACAGAGTACACTTTTGCGGACAAATGGCAGGGGACTGAGACGCTGGTTTGGGGACTGAGTCTCTGCTCATAAACTCATCCACAGACTGTCTTAAGTATTGCGTCTCTTTCTCATTGTGGGACAATTTAGTTGAAATATGGGAAATCATTCCTTTAATAGAATCCAGCCATGCTGGTTCAGCCCCGCTAGCCTGGGAAGGTGCACTACACTGAGTACACAGTAGTGAGCCCCCTGGGGAAGAGGAACACTCTGCCGTACATGAAACACACTCTTTGCCTGACATATTGTAAATGTGACAGCACACACACACACAGGAAAAAGCTAAGAGCACAATTAACCCACATAGAGCCCTTCCAGGGAGACACAGAGATAGTATGGAGCCAGCATCCACTGCGCCCTTATCACTCTTGCCAAGCTTAGTCGGGTCGCAGACTAAGTACCCAGATTGGGGACTTAGTACACTAATAATCGCTCTCCCCCTGCTAGGACCCCCGGGTATCACTGAGGTAATCTGGAGTCTCTCCGCAGGAGCTGCGCGTCCCTGTCAGTCAGCGTCTGCGTCCACTGCAGAGGGAAAATGGCGCTGGTGAACTGCTGGATCCACTCATAGTGAAGTCCCACCCCCTCAAAGGCGCGCTGTCTTCCCACTTTTTTTTTATACTGGCTGAGGTAATTTAGTGCTTAAAATGGAGTCCTAACCATTTTAAGTCTGTGTTTGCCAGTGTGGGTACTGTGTACAGTGTACTGAGACTCAGTTCGCACCCTCAGAAGCTGTGCGTCTGCACTGTGTACTGAGTCTGGAGATGCAGTCTGACCCGGTTAGAAGCTGTGTGTCTCTGTACTCTCATGCCGCCATAATGGCCGGCAACCCGCTAACTGGGACGCCGGCTTAGTACTCACCACTCTTCAATCTTCTGGCTCTGTTAGGGGTGGCAGCATGCTGCGGTACGCTCGCCGTGGTGGGGCTTGCGAATAGTTCCCTCAGGAGCTAGTGTCCTGTGAGCGGGGAACGGGACCATTGACCCTTCAAGAGGTTGGTCCGTTTCCCCCTCAAAGTCCCATGAAGCAGGCAGGCTGGTGCCATCCAGTCCTGCCTGAAAATAACAAACAGAAAAATAAATGCAGAAAACTCTTCAGGAGCTTCCATAAGCGTGACCGGCTCCTCCGGGGACATTTTCTAAATAGAGTCTGGTAGGAGGGGCATAGAGGGAGCAGCCAGCCCACACTATCAAATTCTTAAAGTGCTCATGGCTCCTAGTGCACCCGTCTATTCCCCTTGGTACTAAAAGGATACCCAGTATCCTCTAGGACATGAGAAATAATGCGCTATTAAATTAAACACACTGCCAGGTATAAATTGCATGCTTTGTACAGTTCAATATTAGGGTTGTTAGTGAAACTTATCAATTAATAATGCTATTTTTTATCTCCCCGTATCAGCTATAATCTTCTTCTTACACACTTAGTTTCAGTGAAAAAAGTTGAGTAATACTGTTGCACAGAGGCGTCAAAAGGTGCACCTGGGTGTCACCGTTACAGGGGATGACACCAAAATGCCGGCTCCTCTGCAGTGACCGGAGGCTGGTGCTGCAGTGTTGCATTATCCTGCAGCACTGAGAAAAAGCTGGTAGTGTAGCCAGAGTCTCCAAAGGAAACCCAGCATCTCCGGGGATGCTGGGCACGCCCCCAGAGTGAAGTAATCGGGGGCTTCCATGAGCCCATGCCCCCTGTAGTGATGTCAGCAGGGAGACTTCTGTAAGGCCACACCCCCTTTTTGGGTGTGCGCATTGAATGTGCAAGCAGGTGGATATTGGCCGCACTGGGTGTCACCGTCACTGCAGTTGAGAATGCATTTAATATATGTTACTGTTTAGGTGGCAATAGTGTGGAACAACGATATTTGCCGATTCTATCTCTGGAGGAGGTGTGGCCACATCAACTTGGAAGCATGGTTGTGAATACCTGCCCTGTCTGTCTTGGTACCTCTGTTGTTTAGTCCCCAGGGGCAGACTGGCCATAAGGCTCACCAGGAAGATTCCTTGTAGGCTGACGTGTCTGTGCGGCCTGTTTTGTGTGTTGTCATGTGGCCCCACCCCCCACATGACAGGCAGCCCACCCCTCTCATTACACTGCATTGTCCCTATTCATTCTGTTAATCCATTTGTGCAGCACAACATCCAGTGATGCTGCAATGGCTACACGGTATGTTATATACACTTGTGCTGCCCATGTCAGGCTACTGCTACAAAATTTTACAGACCACTTTTAATTCCCAATCTGCTCCTGGTCTGCAGCAAAAGACGTAATGAAGGCCACAACTACGTACAATCAGACAGTATGAGGAGGGATCCCACCCCCTCAGAAGACCGCACCCGCATTAGGGCTGCTTCCATAAATATTCCAGGCTGGTTTACAATCCCAATCCACCCCTGTTAGTCCCAGCACATTATACCTTGCCTTTCAACAGGCAACTGCCACGTCAATCTTATACATGCATCCACACAATTCTTTTTCAAAACCTGGATAGTTTCCCCCAGATCAAGCATATGTACACAGGACCTCAAAGCAAATCCAGCTAAAAGGCCTGGCAGAGCATCACCAGGGATGAAACCCAGCGTCTGGTGATGTCTATGCGTTCCAGAATTCAGGATGTAATTGACTACAAAGGATTTGCAACAAAGTATTAAAATGTGAAAGTTTGATTTAGGAATGTTTAGATTGTCCCATTACTTTTGGTCCCTTAATAAGTGGGAGTCACATATAGAAACCATTGTAATTCCTACACCGTTCACCTGATTTGGATGTAAATACCCTCAAATTAAAGCGGAAAGTCTGCAGTTAAAACACATCTTGTTTGTTTCATTTCAAAACCATTGTGGTGGTGTATAGAGCCCAAAATATGAGAAATGTTCGCACCCAATAAATGTTCGTCCAATATTTATGGACCTGACCGTATATAGAAAAGCTTTACCACATTTTAGGATGGACTGGGTAGAGACCATGCTTGAAAGGGAAAGACAAATGAGTTAATTAATAAATGTTGGGGAGAGTTATATTGCAACTTTGCATCTTTTTGTGTGGAGACGGATCCATAACAGTTTACGCTTGACCTCTTGGTATGGGTTGAGAATAGTGATGTGCACCGGAAATTTTTCGGGTTTTGTGTTTTGGTTTTGGATTCGGTTCCGCGGCCGTGTTTTGGATTCGGACGCGTTTTGGCAAAACCTCCCTGAAATTTTTTTGTCGGATTCGGGTGTGTTTTGGATTCGGGTGTTTTTTTACAAAAACCCCTCAAAAACAGCTTAAATCATAGAATTTGGGGGTCATTTTGATCCCATAGTATTATTAACCTCAATAACCATAAATTTCCACTCATTTGCAGTCTATTCTGAACACCTCACACCTCACAATATTATTTTTAGTCCTAAAATTTGCACCGAGGTCGCTGGATGACTAAGCTAAGCGACCCAAGTGGCCGACACAAACACCTGGTCCATCTAGGAGTGGCACTGCAGTGTCAGACAGGATGGCAGATTTAAAAAATAGTCCCCAAACAGCACATGATGCAAAGAAAAAAAGAGGCGCAATGAGGTAGCTGCGTGACTAATCTAAGCGACCCACGTGGCCGACACAAACACCTGGCCCATCTAGGAGTGGCACTGCAGTGTCAGACAGGAGGGCAGATTAAAAAAATAGTCCCCAAACAGCACATGATGCAAAGAAAAAAAACGGTGCAATGAGGTAGCTGTGTGACTAAGCTAAGCGACCCAAGTGGCCGACACAAACACCTGGCCCATCTAGGAGTGGCACTGCAGTGTCAGACAGGCTGGCAATTCAAAAAAATAGTCCCCAAACAGCACATGATGCAAAGAAAAAAAGAGGCGCAATGAGGTAGCTGTGTGACTAAGCTAAGCAACCCAAGTGGCCGACACAAACACCTGGCCCATCTAGGAGTGGCACTGCAGTGTCAGACAGGATGGCAGATTTAAAAAATAGTCCCCAAACAGCACATGATGCAAAGAAAAAAAGAGGTGCACCAAGGTCGCTGGATGGCTAAGCTAAGCGACCCAAGTGGCCGACACAAACACCTGGCCCATCTAGGAGTGGCACTGCAGTGTCAGACAGGATGGCAGATTAAAAAAATAGTCCCCAAACAGCACATGATGCAAAGAAAAAAAGAAGTGCAAGATGGAAGTTGTGTGACTAAGCTAAGCGACACAAGTGGCCGACACAAACACCTGGCCCATCTAGGAGTGGCACTGCAGTGTCAGACAGGATGGCACTTCAAAAAAATAGTCCCAAACAACACATGATGCAAAGAAAAAAAGAGGCCTCAATGAGGTAGCTGTGTGACTAAGCTAAGCGACCCAAGTGGCCGACACAAACACCTGGCCCATCTAGGAGTGGCACTGCAGTGTCAGACAGGATGGCACTTCAAAAAAATAGTCCCCAAACAGCACATGATGCAAAGAAAAAAAGAGGCGCAATGAGGTAGCTGTGTGACTAAGCTAAGCGACACAAGTGGCCGACACAAACACCTGGCCCATCTAGGAGTGGCACTGCAGTGTCAGACAGGATGGCACTTAAAAAAAATAGTCCCCAAACAGCACATGATGCAAAGAAAAATGAAAGAAAAAAGAGGTGCAGGCATCGCAACCGACACAATTGGACTCTCCTTGGGGATTTGTGATTTAGAAGAACGCACAGTTCTTTGCTGTGCCTTTGCCATCTTAACTCTTTTAAGTTTTCTAGCAGGAGGATGAGTGCTTTCATCCTCATGTGAAGCTGAACCACTAGCCTTGAACATAGGCCAGGCCCTCAGCCGTTCCTTGCCACTCCGTATCGTAAATGGCACATTGGCAAGTTTACGCTTCTCCTCAGACGATTTTGATTTCGATTTTTGGGTCATTTTACTGAGCTTTATTTTTTGGGATTTTACATGCCTTCTACTATGACATTGGGCATCGGCCTTGGCAGACGACGTTGATGGCATTTCATCGTCTCGGCCATGACTAGTGGCAGCAGCTTCAGCACGAGGTGGAAGTGGATCTTGATCTTTCCCTATTTTACCCTCCACATTTTTGTTCTCCATTTTTTAATGTGTGGAATTATATGCCAGTAATATATCAATAGCAATGGCCTACTACTATATATACTGCGCACAACTGAAATGCACCACAGGTATGGATGGATAGTATACTTGACGACACAGAGGTAGGTAGAGCAGTGGCCTACTGTACCGTACTGCTATATATTATATACTGGTGGTCAGCAAACTGTGCAAAACTGAAATGCACCACAGGTATGGATGGATAGTATACTTGACGACACAGAGGTAGGTAGAGCAGTGGCCTACTGTACCGTACTGCTACATAGTATATACTGGTGGTCAGCAAACTGTGCAAAACTGAAATGCACCACAGGTATGGATGGATAGTATACTTGATGACACAGAGGTAGGTAGAGCAGTGGCCTTCTGTACCGTACTGCTATATAGTATATACTGGTGGTCAGCAAACTGTGCAAAACTGAAATGCACCACAGGTATGGATGGATAGTATACTTGACGACACAGAGGTAGGTAGAGCAGTGGCCTACTGTACCGTACTGCTATATAGTATATACTGGTGGTCAGCAAACTGTGCAAAACTGAAATACACCACAGGTATGGATGGATAGTATACTTGACGACACAGAGGTAGGTAGAGCAGTGGCCTACTGTACCGTACTGCTATATATTATATACTGGTGGTCAGCAAACTGTGCAAAACTGAAATGCACCACAGGTATGGATGGATAGTATACTTGACGACACAGAGGTAGGTAGAGCAGTGGCCTACTGTACCGTTATGCTATATAGTATATACTGGTGGTCAGCAAACTGTGCAAAACTGAAATGCACCACAGGTATGGATGGATAGTATACTTGACGACACAGAGGTAGGTAGAGCAGTGGCCTACTGTACCGTACTGCTAAATATTATATACTGGTGGTCAGCAAACTGTGCAAAACTGA
The DNA here is from genome assembly GCF_028390025.1 of Pseudophryne corroboree. NCBI lineage: Eukaryota > Metazoa > Chordata > Amphibia > Anura > Myobatrachidae > Pseudophryne > Pseudophryne corroboree. Next base: position 601,369,679 of record NC_086444.1, read on the forward strand.
AATGCACCACAGGTATGGATGGATAGTATACTTGACGACACAGAGGTAGGTAGAGCAGTGGCCTACTGTACCGTACTGCTATATAGTATATACTGGTGGTCAGCAAACTGTGCAAAACTGAAATGCACCACAGGTATGGATGGATAGTATACTTGACGACACAGAGGTAGGTAGAGCAGTGGCCTACTGTACCGTACTGCTATAAAGTATATACTGGTGGTCAGCAAACTGTGCAAAACTGAAATGCACCACAGGTATGGATGGATAGTATACTTGACGACACAGAGGTAGGTAGAGCAGTGGCCTACTGTACCGTACTGCTATATAGTATATACTGGTGGTTAGCAAACTGTGCAAAACTGAAATGCACTACAGGTATGGATGGATAGTATACATGACGACACAGAGGTAGGTAGAGCAGTGTCCTACTGTACCGTACTGCTATATAGTATATACTGGTGGTCAGCAAACTGTGCAAAACTGAAATGCACCACAGGTATGGATGGATAGTATACTTGACGACACAGAGGTAGGTAGAGCAGTGGCCTACTGTACCGTACTGCTATATAGTATATACTGGTGGTCAGCAAACTGTGCAAAACTGAAATGCACCACAGGTATGGATGGATAGTATACTTGACGACACAGAGGTAGGTAGAGCAGTGGCCTTCTGTACCGTACTGCTATATAGTATATACTGGTGGTCAGCAAACTGTGCAAAACTGAAATGCACCACAGGTATGGATGGATAGTATACTTGACGACACAGAGGTAGGTAGAGCAGTGGACTACTGTACCGTACTGCTATATATATAGTTATACTGGTGGTCAGCAAAATTCTGCACTGTCCTCCTACTATATACTACAATGCAGCACAGATATGGAGCGTTTTTCAGGCCTCGAACGTATAATACTGGTGGTCACTGGTCACTGGTCAGCAAAACTCTGCACTGTCCTCCTACTATATAATACTGCTGGTCCCCAGTCCCCACAATAAAGCAATTAGCACACTGAGCACAGATATTTGCAGCACACTGAGCACAGATATGGAGCGTTTTTCAGGCAGAGAACGTAGATATTTGCACTTGCAGCACACTGAGCACAGATATTTGCAGCACACTGAGCACAGATATTTGCAGCACAATTTGCAGCCCACTGAACATAGAAACAGAGAGGACGCCAGCCACGTCCTCTCACGATCATCTCCAATGCACGAGTGAAAAATGGCGGCGACGCGCGGCTCCTTATATAGAATACGAATCTCGTGAGAATCCGACCGCGGGATGATGACGTTCGGGCGCGCTCGGGTTAACCGAGCAAGGCGGGAAGATCCGAGTCTGCCTCGGACCCGTGTAAAATGGGTGAAGTTCGGGGGGGGGTTCGGATCCCGAGGATCCGAACCCGCTCATCACTAGTTGAGAATACTAGATGGGAATCCTCCAATTGCTCTATAAATGGCTATACAATATTCTTACAGTGCGGGAAAAGAGTGTCACGTATTTCACCTATTTTAGCTTTTACCTATTGTACAATATCCTTTTTGCATTGTACATTCTCTTGTGCTTCAATAAAATATTTAAGTAAAAAAAAAAGCTACAGTATGTGGTTGGATGAGACACGGTAATGGAGTGTCAACATGGACTGCTATTTGGAAGTTTGGTGCTATAGCCTAATTTAGTCCAGTGTCAAAAATTCTGGATAATATACTAGGAGGCCTAATACATAAATACATAAATTGATGTTAGTCAGTGCTACAATGAAAGTTTCAAGAACATAAGCGGCGGATTCAATCAACTCGTGAACCTAGTATTGCACAATCGAGTTGATCGCTAGCTGCAGCGATCAGGCTAAAAATCGGCACTTCTGCGCATGTGGCTCAATGCGCACGCGCAACGTACTTTCACAAAAGCCGATGCAGTTTTACACAAGCTCTAGCGACGCTTTTCAGTCGCACTGCTGGCCGCAGAGTGATTGAAAGAAAGTGGGTGTTTCTGGGTGGTAACTGACCGTTTTCGGGGAGTGTGAGGAAAAACGCAGGCGTGCCAGATAAAAACGCAGGAGTGGCTGGAGAAATGTAGGTGCGGCTGGCCAAACGCAGGGCGTGTTCGTGACGTCAAAACAGGAACTAAATAGTCTGAAGTGATCGCAAGCTAGGAGTAGGTCTGAAGCTACTCAGAAATTGTACAATCTTTTTTTGTAGCAGCGCTGCGATCCTTTCGTTCACACTTCTGCTAAGCTAAGATACACTCCCAGAGGGCGGCGGCCTAGCGTTTGCACGGCTGCTAAAAGCAGCTAGCGATCGAACAACTTGGAATGAGGGCTAATGTGAGCTGCACTGGAACTAGCAATTACAGCAGATCGGCCTTGGCTAGATTCGGTTTGCACATAGCAGAAATAAGTGAAAAAAGCTTGTTTTAAACTTTATTACTTAAGCTGCATAATCACTGAAGACACTATGTTCCATTGCTAATTGAATTTTCTCCCTAAATGTCTAAGTTAAGGGGGCACACGCGTAACGTTGTGTGCGGAACAATCTAGCACAGAATGCGCAGCACATATCTCTCCCCCCGCTCAGCACACAGAGCAATGTGTGCTGAGCGAGGCGGGGGGCGCTCACTTTACCAAGCGGTCAAACTAGATTGTGTCTGCATGGAGGCCAATCTAGAGTCAGCGATAGTGACGCGCGGGGTCGCGCAACGCTATCACTATGAGGCATACACATTGAGAGATGCGTGCTTTATTTCTAAGCAATCTAGTCAGATTGCTTAGAATTTAAGCACACATCGCTACGTGTGTACCCCGCTTTGGTCCAGAGTTATTCTTCTTTTATTTAAAAGAATTATATGATACAGTTGTATCACAAAAAGTGACAAGCCCAAATGCAGATGTAAAAACAATTATACATTTTAGAATAAGATAGAGAATTAAATTGGGTACAATTCTAAATATATTTACAAAAAAGAGTATACATAGTGTAACACTGTAGGGGTGCAAGGTGCCTTTTCCTGGGGAATATGGCAGCACGCAGCAGCTGAGGAACAACACAAGTCCAGTTTCTGGTACAACTGACCCCGGCCAGTTTTATTGAAACAGAAAATAAAACAAACCCCAAAATAAAAATACCTTGCCTGTCCGGCACTAACTAAACATAAGATGTTCCTAACTGTCACTAAACAAAACACAGAGTTCTTCAGTACATACTGTATAGCTTACTTGCATCAGAAAGCGTGTCTCTCACACACAGATCCTGCAGCCTTCCCAGGCAGTCTGCCCATACTAATCAGGTTAGAAGCACTATATCACTCTTACACAGCTGAAACCCTGATTAGCCCTCTGTGAGGCCAAAGACCCGAACTGGGCCCAATGTCTAGAACTCGCCTTATCTCTCTCTCAGAGCCTTTACCCAGCTTTTACAGCAAACTGAAAAGGTTCAGACAAAACAAAAAGCATTTTTCCTAGAAGTTAACATTTTCTAAAACATGTAAGACAAGAACCTGGGACAAATATACCTGCCCTCAAACACTATCCCAGTGTTCTTGTCACATATCCCCCTCCCCTGTTTCGACCTAGGGGCCGGAACACTTGTAGCCCCCAAACAGAAGATGCGAGACAATGCATCTGCGTTGGCCAATTGTGTTCCCGGTCTATGTTCGACAGTAAACTTAAAGTCCTGCAACGCTAGAAACCATCTAGTTACACGAGCATTCTTGCCTCTATTTACATACATCCATTTTAAAGGGGCATGGTCTGTCACTAGTCTGAATTGTCTACCCAAGAGGTAATATCTCAAGGTATCTAGTGCCCACTTAATGGCCAAAGCCTCATTTTCCACAATGGCATACCTTTTTTCATGCTCATTGAGTTTCCTACTCAAATAAATGATAGGGTGTTCGTCCCCATCTCTGGTTTGGGACAGCACAGCACCTATCCCTACCTCTGAGGCATCTGTCTGTACCACAAATTCTTTTGAAAAATCTGGTGTTATCAACACCGGTTGTGAACACAAAGCCACTTTTAACGCTTGGAACGCCTTTTCTGCATCAGGGTTCCATTTCACCACATTTGACTGCTTCCCTTTGGTAAGGTCTGACAACGGCACCGCTGTGGTCGCAAAATTAGGAATAAACCGTCTATAGTACCCAGTAATTCCCAAAAAAGCCCTTACCTGTTTTTTATTCACTGGACGAGGCCAGTTTTGAATAGCATCAACTTTATTCAATTGGGGCCTAATCAGACCTCTGCCTATGGTGAAGCCCAAGTATTTGACCTCCTCCATTGCGAGGCAGCACTTCTTTGGGTTAGCAGTTAACCCTGCCTCTCTGATTGAGTCCAGTACTGCTTGTACTTTAACCAAATGGGACCCCCAGTCTGTACTGTGAATTACCACATCATCCAAATAGGCAGCTGCATATTTTCTATGGGGCCTCAAAATTTTATCCATCGCCCGTTGAAAGGTTGCTGGAGCCCCATGCAACCCAAAGGGTAACATCTTATACTGGTACAGCCCCTCCGGAACCGAAAAGGCTGTTTTTTCTTTGGCGCTATCAGATAAAGGTATTTGCCAGTAACCTTTGGTCAGGTCCAATGTGGTGAGAAACCTGGCTGTTCCCAGCCTTTCTACAAGCTCATCCACACGGGGCATGGGGTATGCGTCAAACTTGGACACCTCATTTAACTTACGAAAGTCATTACAGAAGCGTATGCTACCGTCGGGCTTCGGGATGAGCACTATGGGACTGGACCACTCACTGTTAGACTCCTCTATGACTCCAAGTTCTAACATGGTTTTAACTTCCTTAGAAATAGCTTCTCGCTGAGCTTCAGGAATCCTATATGGCTTTAAATGAACCCTGACCCCTGGTTCTGTGACAATGTCATGTTTTATTATGGTCGTTCGGCCAGGCAGCTCTGAAAATACCTCCCTATTTTGGATGAGAAATTCTTTAACCTGATTGTTCTGATCAGCTGATAATGTCTCTGACACCTTCACTGCGGGAAGCAACCGGGGTGAAGACACCGAAGGGCAAGGCTCCGCTGACAGAGACAACCTATCTTTCCAGGGTTTGATTAAGTTAACATGGTAGATCTGTTCGGGTTTTCTCTTTCCCGGCTGGTATACTTTGTAATTAACCTCATTCATTTTTTCCCTAATCTCAAATGGACCCTGCCATTTAGCTAGGAATTTGCTTTCCACAGTGGGTACCAAAACAAGAACTCTATCTCCAGGAGCAAACTCCCGTATCTTGGCACTCCGGTTATAGACCCTCTGTTGAGCACTTTGGGCCTGTTCCATGTGCTCTCTGACAACAGGTACCACGGCTGCAATCCTATCCTGCATTTGTGTTACATGCTCAATAACGCTTCTATAAGGAGTGGGCTGTCCTTCCCACGTCTCTTTGGCAACATCCAACAGCCCTCTGGGGTGTCTACCATACAACAAATCAAATGGAGAAAACCCCGTAGAGGACTGAGGAACTTCTCTGATGGCCATTAACAAGTAGGGCAACAAACAATCCCAGTTTTTCCCATCTCTCTCAACAACCTTTTTTAACATACTTTTTAATGTTTTATTAAACCTTTCCACCAACCCGTCAGTTTGGGGATGGTAGATGGACGTCCTGAGGTGAGTGACCTTAAATAACTTGCACAATTCTTTCATGATCCTTGACATAAATGGAGTACCTTGGTCAGTCAAAATTTCTTTTGGTATTCCCACTCTACTAAATACCTGCACCAGCTCCCTAGCTATCGCCTTGGTTGTGATAGTGCGTAAAGGGACAGCCTCAGGATATCGAGTGGCATAGTCCATAATTACCAGGATATACTGATGGCCCCGAGCAGACTTTAACAAGGGCCCCACGAGATCCATGGCTATTCTGTCAAACGGGACCTCTATAATAGGCATGGGAACTAGTGGGCTCCTGAAATGGGGTCTAGGGGCATGATACTGGCATTCAGGACAGGAAGAACAATATTCAGACACTTCTTTATAAACCCCTGGCCAAAAGAACCTTTGTAAAACTCTTTCAGTGGTTTTTTCTGCCCCTAAATGTCCTGCGGTAACGTGACTATGAGCTAAATCTAGTACCGTTCTCCGATAAGGCTGGGGAACTACCAGCTGTTCCACCACATCCTCACCCCTTTTGACAATGTGGTACAAGAGCTCATTACAGATGGCCATGTGGGGATACGTAACCCTGTCACCTGGTACCACAGGTTCCCCATTAACAATCTTAACATTCTCTCTAGCCTTTATTAAGGTAGGATCCTTTAACTGTTCAGACGCAAACAGATCCTTCTTTACCTCCAGGTCAGGCACGCTTTCAGTTCTAACTACTATGTCTCTGTTCCCGGCAAGAGGGTCCTCACTGGACTCCCCATCTGTCACTTCCCCAGCCAAACTAGCAAAAGGCAAAGGGCCAGAAAGTTCCGAAGACCCACGTACATCCATAAAATCACCGGTATTATCAACTGGCTTTTTACTTCTCACATCTGTTGATAACCGTGATTCCCACAGTTTCCAAAAATGAGGAAAATCCCTCCCTATTATGGCCTCATGCACCAAGGTAGGGACCAGTCCCACTTTAACCATTGCTGACCCACAACAAGTTTCTATATTCACCTCAGCAGTGGCATAATGTTGGGTATCCCCATGTATGCAAGTTACCCCAATAGGTATTTGCTGGACCTTTAAGGGGTTCACTAACCCAGCTTTCACGAGGGTAACTAAACTTCCTGAATCTAGCAAGGCCTCTACCCGGTTACCTTCTAAGAACACATCACACATTTGTTTTTCCAGCTCAGGTGAAGGTACCACAGTACAGGCTAACCTAGCAAAGAAAGACATTCTGCGACATTCAAAGGCAGCATCACATTGCATGGGTTCTTGCGTGACTGGGCAATTGGCAATAACATGACCTGGCATACCACACCTAAAACATTTAACCACACGATTATCAACCCATTTGGGCAGCATAGACCGTTCTAGCCCCATTGGCCTGTTTCCAGGGCCAGTGTTTACAGTCTCTCCAGCCTTGCGTTCTCTTAACCGCCCAGCAACGTTTTCCCACGGAACAGTCTTACCAGTCTTTACTGAAGGGCGCTGTCGAGGATCTATGGGTTGCTGGGTGGTCATCAGTAGTTCCTCTGCTTCCAAATACCTCTCTACCATGTCCACTAATTGGTCAGCAGTACCCGGGTTTCCATGGCTCACCCACTTGCGCAGGACCATGGGCAAAGATCTCAAGTAGCGGTCCATGACGACTCTTTCCACCATCTGGGGACCAGTTAATGTCTCTGGCTGTAGCCATTTTTTTGTTAGCTGAATAAGGTCGTGCATCTGGGAGCGCGGAGGCTTCTCCATGGCGTACAGCCAACGGTGCACCCGTTGTGCTCGTACTGACAGCGTGACTCCCAGGCGGGTCAGGATCTCAGTCTTTAGTTTATCATAGTCCCGAGCCTCAGCAGGGCTTAAATCAAAGTAAGCTTTTTGGGGCTCACCTGACAGGAAAGGTGCCAGCAGACTGGCCCACTGTGCTTTCGGCCAGTTCTCACGCTCGGCAGTCCTTTCAAACGTGGTCAGATAGGCCTCCACATCATCAGCCTCTGTCATTTTCTGCAGGAAGTGACTGGCTCGTATAGAACTAGAGCTGGTTGGAGCACTGACGGCCACATCTCCAACCCGAGCTGCAAGTCTCTGCACCACTTCTGCTAAGGCCTCTCTATCCTGACGCTGTTGCCTGTAAAGTTCATCAACAACTGCCTGCTGTTGTCTCTTATTTTCCTCCATTGCCACCTGCTGCTGTCTGTTGGCCTCCTGCTTTAGTCTCCAATTTTCCTCCATTGCCACCTGCTGCTGTCGGTTGGCCTCCTGCTGAGCCGCTGTAGCTTGCAGCAAGGCTTTAAGCAGATCCTCCATGTCAACAGATTTTTCAGGCGGCTTTGCAGCTGCTTTCACCCAGGACATATATCAAACCCTCAGGGGTGAGTCTCAGTAACTTCACACTGGGCGGTATCTGCATAAACCACCGTTTTCTGCAGGCCTCACAAAGCTGCTGCTTTCACTTATGCGCAGAACGGCCTGCTCGCATTCTCCACCAAGTTGTAACACTGTAGGGGTGCAAGGTGCCTTTTCCTGGGGAATATGGCAGCACGCAGCAGCTGAGGAACAACACAAGTCCAGTTTCTGGTACAACTGACCCCGGCCAGTTTTATTGAAACAGAAAATAAAACAAACCCCAAAACAAAAATACCTTGCCTGTCCGGCACTAACTAAACATAAGATGTTCCTAACTGTCACTAAACAAAACACAGAGTTCTTCAGTACATACTGTATAGCTTACTTGCATCAGAAAGCGTGCCTCTCACACACAGATCCTGCAGCCTTCCCAGGCAGTCTGCCCATACTAATCAGGTTAGAAGCACTATATCACTCTTACACAGCTGAAACCCTGATTAGCCCTCTGTGAGGCCAAAGACCCGAACTGGGCCCAATGTCTAGAACTCGCCTTATCTCTCTCTCAGAGCCTTTACCCAGCTTTTACAGCAAACTGAAAAGGTTCAGACAAAACAAAAAGCATTTTTCCTAGAAGTTAACATTTTCTAAAACATGTAAGACAAGAACCTGGGACAAATATACCTGCCCTCAAACACTATCCCAGTGTTCTTGTCACAATAGTAACATAGTGACAAGAGCAATGAAGATTATAACCCACAGCAACTGGTCAGCCTCAACTTTCTGCATTCTAGAATACTCAGACTAGGGATGGCATTCGACCACTGATGGCTAACGTTCATCTGTGGTTGGTTTTGGCATCGATGGTGAAAATCCAATGTTTCTCAGTCATCGATGGCACAAAAAGCCACAATGGTTTTGTTTTTTCTCCGGGACCTGGCATGGAACCTAGTTCTGCCCCCTGAAGCCCCGTCCCCACCTCTGCCTTGTGAGTAATGGAGCAGGTATGACCATCAGCAGGCAAAACCGTTGATGTTTCCATACAATCAAAATGAACCACACTAATGGTAGCGTCTATGATGACCACTGATAGTTAACCCATCGATGGCCATCTCTAACTAAGACTAAAACTACACCTGATTGGGGAAATGTAATGAAGAGCTATATATAAAAATGTTTTGCCATAGGTTTTAAAATGGCAAGTTACATTTCCTCACTGGTCTGTGAGCCATGTTATAAGATAAATCTCAAAACTGTTGTAAGACAATTCCCTGAACATTTCCTCACAAAACCAATTCATCAAATGCAATCATCAAAGGATACCATATGCATGTCACATTATCTATTGAAGTGAAAATAATACTCATTACAAACAATTCTGGGCCTAGCTCATTGCTCCAAAATGTTCAATAATGATTTTCATAGTTTACTTAGATGGTAGCGCCAGGCCTTCTGTATTGATTTACACTCCATGTGGCAAAACGCCCAGGAAACACATTAATATATATACAAATGGATTGTTTTCCAAGACTTGTATGGCATATATCTTTAGAACTATACAGAATATTAAAATAAATACAATAGGGGCAGTGAGGTTCTGAGTTTGGCCAAATGGTCAAAATTAACTACTTTGAAGACTTGGTGTAGTCTACAAAGTGGAGGTTAGCTCCGCTGGCAGGATGCCAGTTGGCTATGTTCAATAGAATTACTGTACATTTCCTTCATACTTTGAAATATACCTACAAATTTTTCTGCACAGCTATGCTTCGAATCATAATTGGTAACGCTACTGGGGCAGATGTATTAAGCCTGGAGAAGTGATAAAGCAGTGATAACTGCAAGGTGGTAACGCACCAGCCAATCGGCTCCTAACTGTCAAGTTCCATATTGGAGCCGATTGGCTGCTGCGTTATCACCTTGCACTTATCACTGCTTTATCACTTCTCCGGGCTTAATACATCTGCCCCTTATAATTAGCAGATGATCAGTTTGTCCTAATGCAGACTTTTTACTGCCCCTTGCTTTATATTGTTTGTGTTGTATTCTCAAAGTAAAGCCTAACTGCAAATCCTAAAGACCGCAGACACAAAGATTACATTTCTTCTTGGGAAAGGGATTTGGAAAAAATAGGGACAGAGTGGGTAAGTGCAGATGAAATTCAGTATGGAATGGATGAATGCAAAGTAATGCATTTATGGGCTAAGGAATATTTATGTATCCTCCACATTAAATTAGACTGTATTATGAGAATTGTTGATGGAATAGGATTTGGAAGTAATTGCAGATAATAGAGTTTACAACAGCACACAATCTCAGTCAGCAAAAGCCAGAATAGTTTCCTGCACTACATTTGCAAGAGGCAAGTATAATTTCCTCTCTATCTTCACCTTTAATATGGAGTACAATTCTAGGCTGCAATTAACAATAAGAACATTGAAGCATTGAAATGGAAGAAAGGGCAGACCAAAATAATACAGGATAATGGAAGATAGTTAGTTCAGAAGAAAATCTGTACAAGAATTACATCCTCTAAGGAGCACACCTGCTTTTATAAGAATTAGCCTATATCAGGGGTATTCAACATGTGGCCCAACAGCTGCTGTGGAACTACACATCCCAGCATACTCTGCCACAGTTTTAGCATGCACTAATAGCAAAATTGTGGCATTGCACTCTGGGATGTGTAACTCCATAGCAGCTGGAGGGCTGCATGTTAAATAACCCAGGTTAATGTTGTAGAATGAAAACAAATCTATAGTATTTTTAACCAACATGCTCCAACATAGGGGGAAATACAACTGCCTGTGAAGTTCTTGCGCCCATCAGCGCAGCAACAGCCACACTTTATGGCAGCTTGAACTTGCACAAAACTGCTCGCAGCCCTATACAGTAAGTGCGAATTATGGCTGAGAGCGTGCCGCGAGGTGTGTGAGATGTGGTACAACACCACTGCAACGGCAGCTCACACCCTTCACCTGCCATTGGATTCCCTCCTTAGATGACCTGCAGCCCTAAACTCCCCCCTCTTCCCTCTGCTCTGCTGTGCAGAGTGGAGGTGAATTGGGCATACCTGCCAGTCAGAACAAAAGTTTAGTGACGATGGAAAAGTCCATTAGAATCAGGACTGCCTGCTTAAGTCGGCACAGTTATTAAGTGCGGCTAAGATATGCATGATATGAATCTTTAAGTTAATAAAGAAATAAAAATCTTATTTTATCTCACTTTATTAATATTGCCCCACAATGTGGGCCCGTAGGAAAACAAGACATAGGGGGTTATTCAGGTTTGTTGGCAAACCACAAAAAAAGTACACTAATGGGCAAAACCATGTGCACTGCAGGTGGGGCAGATGTAACATGTGCAGAGAGAGTAAGATTTGGGTGGGTTATATTGTTTCTGTGCATGGTAAATACTGGCTGCTTTATTTTTTACACTGCAATTTAGATTGAACACACCCCACCCCACATGTTACCTCTGCCCCACCTGCAGTGCAACATGGTTTTGCCCATTAGTGTGCTTTTTTGCTTTGCTAACAAACCTGAATTAGGCCCATAATGCAGAAAAGAACAAATGGGCAGAGAGGGTCGTACTCGTGGGAAGTCTTACATTCTAATTGGAAATTGGCACAGCTGACACGTAAGGAGCAAGGGGTGGCACAGAGTAGGGATTGGGACACTTGTGAGGGGCACCAGTGCAGATATTATAGGTAGAAGCAGGGTAACAGTTTATTTAGAGATGGGTTTTCAGATAGAGATTAAAGACTTGTCTGTGGAAGAGTCTAATTGGCAAGGTATACATAAGGTATATTCCATAAGTGGCAACTGCATCAGAGAAGTATTGTAGACAGACTAAGAAGCGGTTAACGGAGGCGAGTCATCTGAGCTAATTCTATTTATTTTTCACCAATGTGTGCCATGGAGAAACAAAAAAAAAAAGTTTCTTTACGAGGTATAAAACATACAATTTCCCAAGATGTAGCAACAATATAACATACCTGGTTATATATTATATTAATTCTTGGAATAACTAATTACAAATTTGTGAAACTATTATGACAACAAATTAGGATACTAGCATTTTGAAATTATTATCATAAAAAAACATGGTATAATATATTAGTGCCTTTATATCAGGTATAAGATAATTGGTTGAACCTGATAATTAAACAAAGAAATAAGCAATTGATGAACCGTTATTACCATTATCACTATAAAGTTCATCATAACTATCAGAAATGTAAAAATCATTTATAACAACTTAAAACATCTTTCTGTATTAAAACAGGAATTACAGGTTGAGTATCCCATATCCAAATATTCAGAAATACGGACTTTTTTGAGTGAGAGTGAGATAGTGAAACCTTTGTTTTTTGATGGCTCAATGTACACAAACTTTGTTTAATAAACAAAGTTATTAAAAATATTGTATTAAATGACCTTCAGGCTGTGTGTATAAGGTGTATATGAAACATAAATGAATTGTGTGTATGTACACACACTTTGTTTAATGCACAAAGTTATAAAAAATATTGGCTAAAATGACCTTCAGGCTGTGTGTATAAGGTGTATATGAAACATAAATGCATTCTGTGCTTAGACTTGGGTCCCATCACCATGATATCTCATTATGGTGTGCATTATGGTGGTTCCAAGCATTTTGGATAAGGGATACTCAACCTGTATTGCTTCCTTATACCTGTATTGCAATGAGTCTAAAGTTAAATTGATCAGTTTGAGGTTTCAAGTGAGGGGCAGGACCACTAAATGATGATGATGATGATGAGCCAACTCTCATCTCCCCCCTTCCTCTAGCTCTCTAGTGTACATAAATATACACTTACATATACTAGTCCAGGAGTTAAAGGTATCTATGCTTAAGCACAGATGATTTAATTAGTACTTCAGTCAGTTTGATTTGCTATCATCTATGCACAAGCATGGATATCTCTAAAACCTGGACTGTTGGGATGCCTTGATGACTGAATTTGAGAACCACTGCTTTAGGCCAATATGTTGCTACTTTCTCTTCTCCCTATACATCAGATAATTATGGCTCATTTATTAACAATTCATTTAGGTGCATAATTGGCGCTGAAATACAGCAATTACCGTTAATTTGTCTACTCTAGAGCAACTTAGATAATGAAAGGAAATGTCTAATGATTTCTTGTCATTCAGCACAAATATGTAATGCAATTGTATTAAGTAACACTGAAAGGCAGATAATTCCACCCAGTGTGACTAGCTGTGGCTGACATGATATTCAATTAGTCAAAGTATTGGGCCACACCTGAACACTGCTAAGATATATACAGTATGTCAGGCCCCAATGTCAAACACACCCCAAAAATACCCCAATGGTGTAAACTGGAAAATAATTACGTCAGCTGACATCTTGATGCTGTGACTGCTGGGTGTTTGAATATTGAGTACCCAGTGGTTGTAGTCATCAAACTGTTGTACGTATTCACTGTTATAACCAGTACAAGTTTCCATTCATCTTTGAGATTACGAAACTTGTCTGATACATAGAGGTGTATTCAACTGATGTCAGATCCTTTCCGATGGAAAGGATCCGACATTTAAGTATTCAATTACCGGCCAAGTCGGATTGACATTGTCGGAAACGGGGCTAAAACCTGTCGGATTTGGCCGCGATTCCGACAAAACACGTGGATCCGCTGCTATTCGGCCGATCCATGTGTTTTCCGACAAGTCGGATTTGCAGATGGTTTGAATAATGATTCGACCATAAAAAGACGGAAAATGCTGGCTTTACGACAAGATGGCAGTTCCGACTAGAATTTAATACTGCCGTATGGGGGAAATGTATTAAACCTTCTCAAAAGGGCAAGTGGAGAGGTTGCCCATGTCAACTAACCAGATTCTACCTATCAATTATCTAGTACAGTGATGGCTAACCTTGACACTCCAGCTGTTGTTGAACTACACATCCCAGCATGCCCTGCATCAGTTTTAGCATGGCCAAATAACAAAACTGTAGCAGGGCATGCTGGGATATGTAGTTCAACAACAGCTGGAGTGTCAAGGTTAGCCATCACTGATCTAGTACAATGTATAAAATGTTAGCTAGATTATGATTGCTGGCAATGGGCAACACTTCCACTTGCTCTCCTTTATAATGTGCTAGTTATCAATGCTACTGGATGCTCTACCCGTTCTTCGTCTGGGAGTTTCTGATTTTCATGGCTGTAAATATGAGTGTTATAAATTTGGTAAATCTATAGAGATGTAAATTTGAGAAGTCTTAATGTAAGTAAATATGAATCCATGGTTCTTGGCGTTACCCGAGGAGCACCTGTAGCAGATACGGTAAAATGTGACAGGACCATTTTTGTAGTTTATTAATTTCTACACATTGGAGGTGTAATCCAAATTTTGATCCGATTGTCTGTTTGGGCATTATCGTTCATGCCAAGCCACGCATCGGTAATGATGTCATTATGTCAACCCCCTGTTCATCCTATTACGGAAGGTTTATTAAAATTCTAATTACATAGTTTTCCTCTTTCCCACCTGAAGAATACCTATGTTAAATCTCAGCTTCCTAACATATCGGGAAGTAAGAGAATTGAGGGTCTATTCATGAAGCAGTGAAAAGAGTGGAGAAACAGACCAGTGGAGAAGTTTCCCAATCAATCAGCATCTCCCTTACATTTTATAGAATGTACTTGATAAAGGCTTCCTTCAAAGCTGATTGGCTGCTATGGACAACTTCACCACTGGTCCTTTTCTTCACTCTTTTCCCTGCTTCATGAATAGACTCGTGAGTGAGTGAGTGAGTGAGTGAGTGAGTGAGTGAGTGAGTGAGTGCTTTCACATTTATATATATAGATACACCTGTGCTTCAGCTAGGAGATCTGAAAAACATGAACTGTTAGGCAGGGCTGTTTCTAGCCAATTTGGCTCCCAGTGCGAGATTTCAAAATGCGCCCCCCCCCCCCCATTGCCATCAAAAAAATGCGGCCCCCCCCCCCCCCCCATAGCTATAAAAAAACAAAAAGCATGCGCGCGATCCCGGCAAGGGTGTATGACTTCATTAAAATGTGCGTGGTCTCATTAAAGTGGGCGTGGTCTCAGTGGCGGATCCAGCAGGGGGCGATGGGGGCGATCGCCCCCCGTAACTCAGCGACCTAGACCCGCCCACTTGTTCCTGCGGGCAGCAGAGATGGGGGAAGTTGAGTGTGACGGCCGGGATCTGGCCGCATTGACAGGGCAACTGACACGGCGCTGGGCTGGACCACCCAGTGTGCCCCAGCTACCAGTGGCAGCAGCAGCACAACTCCCCGCACCGCAGCCTAGTTCGCTCCTTCAGCTGCGGAGGAGCTGCCACCGCCATGTCTGGCAGATCAGGAACCGCAAGGACGCACAACAGGTGAGGGGCGGGGAGAGGAGGGGGAGGCGATTGGCTGGTGTGGAGAGAGCGGCCGGAGTTCTGTCCTGCGGAGAGACAGGGCAGCAGAGACAGGCGGCCTGTCCCGGCAGATGGAGGAGCGCTGGGTGGACGGGACTCTACTGCATCCTATTGTGTCTGTGTATGTACTGTATGGTACATCACTAGTGTCTATGTGCATGGAGTGTTACTAGGGGTTGTGTATGCCGTGTATCACTAGTGTATGTGTGTGTGTGTGTGTTAGTAGTGTATGTATGGTGTATCACTAGTGTCTGTGTGTTAGTAGTGTATGTATGGTGTATCAATAGTGTGTGTGTGTGTGTGTGTGTGTGTGTGTGTGTTATAGTAGTGTATGTAGTGTATCACTAGAGTGTGTGTGTGTGTGTGGTGTATCACTAGTGTGTGTGTGTGTGTTAGTAGTGTATGTATGGTGTATCACTAGTGTCTGTGTGTGTGCGTGTGTGTGTGTTAGTGGGTGGTCTTCTGTTTGCCGGCGGTCGGGCTCCCGGCGCTCAGTATACCGGCGCCGGGAGCCCGACCGCCGGCTTACCGACACTTATTTTCCCTCGTGGGGGTCCACGACCCCCATAGAGGGAGAATAAAATAGTGTGGCGCGCGTAGCGCGCCACCGTGCCCGTAGCGTGGCGAGCGCAGCGAGCCCGCAAGGGGCTCATTTGCGCTCGCCAAGCTGTCGGTAAGCCGGCGGTCGGGCTCCCGGCGCCGGGATGCTGGTCGCCGGGAGCCCAACCGCCGGCCACCCGTAGTGAACCCGTGTTAGTAGTGTATGTATTGTGTATCACTACGGCCTAGCGGACTGGAAGGGGGAGGAGTCCAGATTAATTTTAAAACCGCCCCCCCTATAGGAGAAGTCTAGATCCGCCCCTGCGTGGCCTCATCTGATATCATCACGGCCACCACAGGGAAAAATCTAAAAAATCAAAAGTCCCCATTTTACACAGTACGGCAGGCACGTGTCCCCATTTTGCACAGTATGGCAGGCACGTGTCCCCATTTTACACAGTGCGGCAGGCAGGTGTACCCATTTTACACATTACGGCAGGCAAGACTCCCCATTTTACACATTACGGCAGGCAGGTGTCCCCATTTTACACATAACGGCAGGCAGGTGTCCCCATTTTACACAGTACGCAGGCACGTGTCCCCATTTTGCACAGTACGGCAGGCACGTGTCCCCATTTTGCACAGTACGGCAGGCAGGGTTCTCCATTTTACACATTACGGCAGGCAAGTGTCCAAATTACACAGTATGCAGGCAGGTGTCCCCATTTTACACATAACGGCAGGCAGGTGTCCCCATTTTGCACAGTACAGCAGACACGTGTCCCCATTTTACACATTACGGCAGGCAAGTGTCCAAATTACACAGTATGCAGGCAGGTGTCCCCATTTTACACAGTGCGGCAGGCAAGTGTCCCCATTTTACACATTACGGCAGGCAGGTGTCCCCATTTTACACATTACGGCAGGCAGGTGTCCCCATTTTACACAGTACGCAGGCACGTGTCCCCATTTTACACAGTACGCAGGCAGGTATCCCCCCATTTTACACATTACGGCAGGCAAGTGGCCAAATTACACAGTATGCAGGCAGGTGTCCCCTTTTTACACAGTACGCAGGCAGGTGTCCCCATTTTACACAGTACACAGGCAGGTGTCCCCATTTTATACAGTGCGGCAGGCAGGTGTCAAGTGGGGGGGAAGGAAGGGAGAGGGGGGGGGGAGAGAGACTACTTACATATAGAGAATCTTCCCGCTCTTCGGATCGGGCTGCCTCACCTTCCTCGTGCCGGCCGCCTCCTCCTTCCAGCTTGTCTGCTCCTCCTCCATCATCCCGAGTACTCCTGCTCGGGGGGCGTGGTTTTGCGGAATGACACGATTGCGTCGTGACGTCACGACGCAATCGCGTCATTCCGCGAAACTCCGCCCCCCGAGCAGAAGTGCTCGGGAAGAGCGAGGATCAGCAGACAAGGACACACAAAGTGCCGCGGCGGGCGCCCCATGCGGTTGCACGGCTCGCCCGCCGCAAGAAACGGCACTGCTGTTAGGGGTCTCTAATGCCATCACAGTTATATGAGATCAGTTAAAGAAATAAGAAAAGAGGGCCATAATAGTTATACAATAATAATCCAAAGGCATAGGAAAGTGACCGCTTGTCCTTACACATCTTACATAATAAGAACAGTGACGTGCGGTGGGGTGAGCAGAGCCTTTCCTGTCATACTAACGTTTGTTCCAGAGCTTTGACTGCGTAAAGTATATGAAAAATACAAAGAATATGTTAGAAATATCTTCATTGCATTATTCTAATAATTTTTATAGCCAAAACTCTGGAGTAAAAAGTCTATGGCAGGTGAGGCACTGGCTAACTTTTCCGCACATCTCTGATCAAAACTCAGCAAATTTCCAGGAGTTTATCCTGCTGTACCTGTGTATAATGCCCAGATGTACGCTTTGGCTCATATATTGCATGTAAATCTGGCTCTGGTGCCAGCCAGTGCCTCCTGAGCTATTTAGCTCACCGCACATCCCTGAAGAACAGATACTAAGAACAACGCCTACCATGAAGAACCGGAAACGCAGTACTGTGCATTTGGTTGATACTTAATAACAGTGCACTGATGGGTATAAAAAAGCTTCCAGTTATAAATTAAGGGGAAAATAACGGATTGCCTCTGCAAATCAAGGAAAATTGGCAACAATAAAAGTATTAATTAAAATGAACTGAAAATATAAATAGTAATTAGTATGTTATTTCATTTTGCCAAACACAAAACACTAGGAAAATTGTAGATTTCTGTTTACAGATGTCACTGAAAAATAAGATGTGGAATACAACTGAATACTGCCAGGACATTATGTGCTTGGCACAATATTAAAACATAGAACAGCAACAAAAAAACACATGGACTCGACAGCCCTAAAAATATTATCCTATTTTTATCACTTGAAAATAACAATAATAAAAATGAGGAATAAACCCACAACGCAAGCAAACGTCTTCTGCTAAGCCAGTTTTTCAAAACTCCAAAGCTCAATCACATGCAGCTGTATTTAATGGATATCTGATCTTAAATTAAGTTACTCTGAAGCTCAGTCATATTAATTCAACCACTTGTGTTCAAGCATAGATATCCGTAAAACCTGGACGAGTAAGGGGTCTATTCAATTCAAGTCGGAATTCCATTTTACAACATTTTAAGGTCGAATCCAGATTCGACCTATTCAATCAATCTGCCGTTTATCCGACAAATCAGAAATTCCAACTTGTCGGATAACACGTGGATCGGCGGATTAGCCGCGGATCCAAATTTTTTGCCCCGTTTCCTACAATGTCAATCCGACTTTAAAAAAGTCGGATTGGCACTGTCGGAAACGGACAAAATCTGTCGAATTTGGCAGCAAATTGAATACTGAAATCTCGGATCCTTTCCGTCGGAAAGGATCCGACATCAATTGAATAGATCCCTATATTAATTAAGTACTAGAGTTGGGAACCATAATGGGAAGGTTATATTCCCACTTGAGTGGTGGTGTGGACCCATCACCCGAGTGGGAATACGGGGCTGCGGTCGGGATTGCGACCGCCAGCATTTCACTTGCTGTCGGGATTCCGGCGCCGCTATCCTGAACGCCGGTATCCCGAAAGCTGATATATTAACTGCATCCCCATAATAGTCACAATTCTGCTCGGTTCCACATTCTACCACCTAGTTCATAAATCAGCATCTCACCTTTTTTTCCATAACCTAGAAATACTACTACTAAACTATCAAATAATGCACCAAGGGGTCTATTTATTATTGGTGGCTAGTGAGCAGTGGTAACTATCATTATGTATCACTACATATCACAGTGATACATAATGATGTACAACTGCTATTTACCATGATAAGGCTAAATATTTCCCTTTAACCAGCTGGCAAAAGAAGAAATGCTTTACACATACGAGGCTAACCTCAGCGAACCCACCTATCACCATACATCCCAACTGTCCCGTTTTTCGCAGGACAGTTCAGTTTTTTTAGGACTGTCCCGCTGTCCCACCCACAGGCCGCAGTGTCATGCAGTGGGGGGGACAGTTGGGAGGCTACTGTCACTTGCTGCAGCTTCGGGAGATAGAGAAACTTAGGGCATGCCAGCAGCTCACATTACGCTGGCCATGCCTCCACAATGACAGAAAATGGGGGCGTGGCTCAAGGTCTCAGTATTCCCATAAAGCCACACCCCCATTCCCACAGGTCACAACCCCTTTTTGGGCAGACGAGGCTTTACCACGCAAAAGGTCCTGCATTGAAATATGTAGAAGTTGGGAGGTATGTAGCACTGTGACCCAGTGAGGCCTCAAGTGAGGCCCCATCAGTGGTGCTGGAGCCAATGTTAAAGATAAGTAATGACATCCTACGATGCTTTTTGTCACTTCAATTACCTTATTCCACTATCATCATAGAGTTCTACGGGGATGGTGGTAAACAGGTTAAGGCCTGACAAATCTTTGACTTCTCCAGTGTTATCCCTTTAATAACCTGCATGAAGTACTGAAATAGCCACACTTGCTGTTACATAAACTGTGGATGCACTAGCGAGTCTGAGGACTTTCCTGAAGATTCTCCTCGCCCGGCAGAATGATAAAAAGATTCATTAGTTTAGCCAAATGTCAATATCACTATCACACCAGCATATTGCACCATCAAACACAAGTTTGCTCCATCTCTATTATGAGGCACATTAAATTCTTCAACCTTCCCGTAATTGAAGGCCACTTCTGAAATAATCCCGTTTGCTCAGCTGGAAGTATAACATTTTCCCTTGCTCTGTCTCCATACGACTATCAGCAGTTGAGCATATCTGTATATGTTTTGTGTACCCATATTGTAGTCTGCTGTTTAGAGCACTCTGGAACTGCTGCAGTGTAACAAAGAGCCAGTGTCCATTCATCCTGTTCCCAAGTGCTTTTGCTGTTCGGGTAAAGTCCTGCATCTTACAGCAGGATCCCGGTTATTTTCCAGCCTGTACTTCTTGTATATCACTTGAGATCCAGCTGAGCTGGAAACCTCATTAACTGATAATTAGCAATCATGAACAGGCCTTACACTGCGCATCGTAAAAGGACATTCTTAACACTTAACGATAAATAATGATCAATTGAAAGCTAAGGGAATGACAGGCTTTTTATGCAAAAAAATGCGGGTCAAGACTGAAACAAGCAAAAGACGCTGTATTTAGAAGCCTCATTATTGTTTTCATCTGTATTCCTCCTTCGACCAGACTCTGGAGGCTGAGAACTTCAATGTCTCTCAAATTTTACCAAATAAAATACTTCACGGACAGTTTGTATGGAGGCTGAGACGGTTTTATTCAACAAGAAACTCAAGAGGCCTGAGAAAGGTCTGGTTGTGAACAGGACATTAATGCACTGCGTCGATCTATGTATCCTGGTTGTCTTCTTTCTCAAAACAAACTGCAGCTTAGGGTAAAGACAGCTATAAGCAGACAATTGGATACTGGATGAGGACCAATGAAAAGTCAGCCAGTGCAAACGGTGAAAGGGTCACTTTTGTCTCAAGCAACTTTTGTTTACCATAGCACAATCTTGTTTTCCAATGCAATTTGCAATAATTAGGCGGTTACTATATACAACTGGCATTCATAGCCCACGTGTGTGGCCAGGGTAGTAATCTAATGACAGGTGAAGTTCTCGCAGGCTCTCATGCTTTCATGAGGCTTGTGTATAAAGGAATTTTTTTGTTATTATACAAAAAAATTTATTGTAAAAACAAGTACCTAAAAGAGCAGATAATATTATGCCATACTGAAACCAACGACAATTAGCAAAGAGTTTATTTTTCTTTATTCGGTCATTCCTCCCAACATCTTAGTTATGGCAATCATGACCCTGACCATCTGAAACAAGGGCATGACCTCGTGACAGGGGAAATTCCGTAACAGTGAGTCAATGGAAACGGATTTCAAAATTCATAAAGTTAATTCTCAAAATATTTTACCATCTAGTTTTCATAATGAAATTTGCATTACAAAAAAAATTAAACAATGACTAAACGCATAAGAAAAAGACCTTCTAAAATGCATTTGATTTAAAAAAACACATTAAAAATGTAGTTTTTATAATAACCAATTTATTAGATTGCCAAAAAATAAGAATAACCAATTTTATGGTCCAAAAAAACACTATGGTCCTAAAGTAGAGTTGACACCTTGACTGCTTTTATAGTGTAACAGACGTTTTCCCCTACTGCGAATGCGCCCCATTAATTGCAGATGCCTTTGTCAGAATACAGATTTAGACAACTCTTATACTTGCAAACCTTAGCAACCTGACACGTGTAACGGGGGATAGAACAGTAAATGTAAGTCAAGTACAGTATGGGGTGTTCATGTAATTGTGACTGAGGTAGACCTGCAAGCAGGCACGCAGGGCCGAAACTAGGGGGGGGCTAGGGGGGCAGGCGACCTGGGCGCCGGATTGGAGGGGGCGCCGAGACCCCCTAACACCCTCTCCCTATGCGCCAGTGCCGTTTCTTGCGGCGGGCGAGCCGTGCAACCGCACGGGGCGCCCGCCGCGGCACTTCTTTGTACTTTGAAACCCCCTTCTCCCTCCTCCCGAGTGCCCAGCTCGGGGGGGCGGGGTTTCGCGGAATGACGCGATTGCATCGTGGCGTCACGACGCAAACGCGTCATTCCACGAAACCCCGCCCCCCGAGCTGGGCACTCGGGAGGAGGGAGAAGGGGGAGCCGCGCAGACGAGGAGGGAGAGGCGGCTGAAGAGCGGCGAGAACCGCTTCAAATGTAAGTCAGCCCCTCTCCCTCCCTCCCTCTCTCTCTCTCCCTCCCTCTCCCCACCACCTGCCGGATTGTGTAAAATGGGGACCTGTCTGCCGCAATGTGTAAGATGGGGACACTTTTTCCTGCCGCAATGTGTAAAATGGGGACACTTTTTCCTGCCGCAATGTGTAAAATGGGGACACTTTTTCCTGCCGCAATGTGTAAAATGGGGACACTTTTTCCTGCCGCAATGTGTAAAATGGGGACACTTTTTCCTGCCGCAATGTGTAAAATGGGGACACTTTTTCCTGCTGCAATGTGTAAAATGGGGACACTTGCCTGTCGTACTGTGTAAAATGGGGACACGTGCCTGCCGCAGTGTGTAAAATGGGGACACTTTTTCCTGCCGCAATGTGTAAAATGGGGACACCTGTCTGCCGCAATGTGTAAAATGGGGTCACCTGTCTGCCGCAATGTGTAAAATGGGGACACTTGCCTGTCGTACTGTGTAAAATGGGGACACGTGTCTGCCGCAATGTGTAAAATGGGCACACTTGCCAGCGTACTGTGTAAAATGGGGACACGTGCCTGCCGCAATGTGTAAAATGGGGACACTTTTTCCTGCCGCAATGTGTAAAATGGGGACACCTGTCTGCCGCAATGTGTAAAATGGGGTCACCTGTCTGCCGCAATGTGTAAAATGGGGACACTTGCCTGTCGTACTGTGTAAAATGGGGACACTTTTTCCTGGATATGAAATTTATGTTAGAAAAGGCAATTTTTCAGGTAAAAAAGTTCTGAAAGAGATATATATATATATATATATATATATATATATATATATAAAATATTTTTATTCATTTATTTTTTTATTTTAAAATGTTTAGTTGTTTATTTTTTTATTTTTTTATTGTAAAAAAAAATATCTTTTTTTTTTTGGGGGGGGGGGTCAAATGACTACCTTGCCCCGGGTGACAAAAATCCTAGTTTCGGCCCTGAGGCACGCATACACCTGACAGGAGCTGTATCTATTGCTGGTGTTTGGTGCTACAAGTTGCAATTATGGTAATTCGTTAGTATGGCTATATTATATATAGTTTCTGCCACCTACTTACATTGCTTACATATGTCCACTTGGACAGCAGTAGGTAAGGAGTTTTAAAGAAGAAAATAAATGTATTTAATTTCTCTTAAATGGAATTTATTTTGTATTTAACATTTGTATTTAATTACATTTACATGAAAACATGATAAAAAATTTTAATAAAAAATAACACATAACATTAATATACTATATACAAATAGAATAATGTAGATTTTGCATTTATAGCACTGTCAAGCCACAACTTTATACTTTCTGTAGCAACCACATATTGTTCCTGGCATAAACTGGCACATAGATAGGGTATGCAAGTTGGAGGCATGTGGAAGCTGTCTGCTAGCATGCAAAGGGCAAGTGGAGAGGTCTATGGAGAGGTCCAATGGGCATGTCGGTAGTCCAACGGGCATGTTGGTAGATGTGAGGGACATGTAGCCATTAATGACTTTTTTCTTCTTCTAGTCCAGCAGTTCTACCACAGCGATTATGTATGTGGTTGCAGAGTGAGCGACGATGAAGTGTGCTATTTTTATGATTTTTGTGAACATTTTGATATGCAGAGAAGACAGGTGAGTGGTCCGTGTCAGCAGTAGTATGTCGGGCACGCACCTTGTCAAGAACCTCTGCACGCCTGTGTACTCTAGGCGGGTTCACTACGATATGCCGGCGGTCAGGCTCCCGGCGACCAGCATACCGGTGCCAGGAGCCCGACCGCCGGCTTACCGACAGTGTGGCGAGCGCAAATGAGCCCCTTGCGGGCTCGCTGCGCTCGCCACGCTACGGGCACGGTGGCGCGCTATGCTACGAGCGCCACGCTATTTTATTCACCCTCCAGGGGAGTCGTGGACCCCCACGAGGGAGAATAAGTGTTGGTATGCCGGCTGTCGGGATCCCGGCGCCGGTATACTGTGCGCCGGGATCCCGACAGTCGGCATACTGAAGACCACCCACTCTAGGCTAGTGTTGCACAGCTGGATGCATCATGAGACTGAGCATATGTCATAACCTTTTTTACCATTGTTTCAGTTATTACTAAAAAAGCATGTGTTAAAATATGGAACGATAAACTTATTAATAGTCTATAGCATCTAAGCTCATGTTATAGAATGTTAAACCATGTTGCAACATTTTGGGAGACTTATTAGACACTGGATCGCCATCCAGCAGGCAAACACCTGGTGGTGACAATAGTGAGTATTCCCCCATGTATGTGTAAGTCTGTCCTACATACAGTACATAACACAACTTTCTCAAGAAGAACGTGATATTTGAGGAAAAAGAAAGCTGGGAACCATCAGAAAAAATTGAGGTTGGAGCACTAAAACCAAAGACCCAATACCTATGTGTGAGGTGGGAAGAAAAGCATCTCAATATGCAGAGAATGTAGGGGCTATGCCTTAATGCAGGAAGCCCCACAAAACATACAGTAGCTCCTGCATTATATTGTCTCAAATGAGTTAAAAATGACAAAAAAGACCCATATATAACACAAAGCCCCTTTATCCTAACACTCTCTAATGTGATTAATCACAATAGAAGAGTAAAACAGTAAAAAAAAAATAGGAATTGGCGAAAGTTGCACTTATTAGGGGCGGCTCATCGGTGCCAGGTATTTGGTTGTTAGACTTTACTTTGTACATATATACACCTAGATAGCATCTTTTTTTGAGATACTATCTTAGGCAAGACCATGAATATTTATGTAGATACAGGCGTGCACCTACCTAAACCCAGAAAAGTAGATGCACATTTTAACTGATCTTTTTACATCTCCGAAATGTACCTTCTTCATATTACCTTACTCCCCAGTTGGTACCGGCAGGGGGTATAAGTGATGAACACTGCACAGAAACATGTAACAAAATCTTAATCGTTGCACATGTATTATTATTATTTTTATTTTTTTTAATTTTCCTAGAGTGGAAATGTCCCCAGGTGTGATGTGAATGAATCTTCCTGCTGGAGAAACATGATTGACAACTTCCTATACTGAAGCTGAGAGCAAATAACGCTGGCAGCGGATCAAAGGAAAGTGTGCGCCTACAAAGACAACAGATCTACAGAGGAAAAGAAAGAGCAAATTAGAGAGTGTGACTATTGTGGGGTTACAGGGCAATCTAGTAACTAATTGTCTTGTGTGTGTGGCTTGCAGACTACTTTATGCTCCACGTCTCACTTATTCTATGTACGTAATACAAGGATGAAATGTTTTCTACTGTTTATATAGCACAGCCGTTGCCTACCAAATGCAAAGTACAGCTGAACAGTTTTCTTAGATTCAGATTGGGTCATTATTACATCTAACAAGACATTTGTGTGATCCAATAAAAGTAATAAGTGAAAAGGTAAAAAAAAAGCACATACTGAACAAGAAAAATAAGACTTTTTCACACACAGTGTAAATCCCTGTTAGCCATCTACACACGATATGTGTGATCTGATCATTTGTTCCAATAATCCATATGGAGAGTCACTGGCCCGTCATCAGTATGTAACAGCAGCTAACTGCACCGTCTATCCTGCGTGTTACATTGGATCAGTCTTTGATCAAACCAGATGGTCGCCCGATTAACCATAATTGCCATGGCACACTGGTAACTTTAAACTCACATAATCTGTGTGAACGTAGCCACCTTTTATTGGAAAGGTTTTGAGCACAAAGCTGTGGAATAATAGTGGATGCTGGGGGTAAAACCAATATGATCTTCACAAATATAATACTTTCCCTTTCTTGAGCATAGGAAAAATTCCATTAAGGTGTTAAATTAGGCATATAAGACTCAAGAGTACTTTTACCTACAACCCAAAGCATACCCACTTTCTCAGTAAATTTTAGGGGGCAATTAAATTATCTGCACCATCAGTGATTTTACCTTGTACCTCTAATAGGGTCAAACATATATAGAGTGTATATTAGTGACAGACTAACTACCAGCGCTATCAATGTCCTAGGCTCTAAAGTAGAAGTAGTTCTCTTTTAATGGAAATAAACTCCATATGGTGATGAGTGCTTTATAAGGGAAATAAATGAAACTGTGGACATAAAAGGACATCATGCATGCAAAACAGAACAAGCAAATGAACAGATAGATTCAACAGTCTGGAAAAAAACAACAAAGAAGCTCTCAATGATGTCTATAACCAGAGGATTTGGAAATCTGATAAGCTACATGTTAGAGACCATGTCAATGAAGGTAACATTTAATATGCTCAGTTTTAATTAATAGCATATCTTCTTTTGTGCTTGGTTATTCCCATCCCTAAAGCATGTGCAATTGAACAGTAGGTTATGGCATGTGATATGGGATTGTGGCAAATAGGCAAGTCCTGCCTGTTTGTCAGCTGTGTGCTCTAGGTACCAAAATGCCAACTTAAGCACAACCAACCTGTAGTCACTTTCAATTCAATTAAATTCTACTTGATTGTCATCAACAATTCACATGCATGAAGTCAACGAAATTAATCACACGTGCAATCAGAAAAGTCATTAAAAAAAAAGCTCACCAGTGATTAAGGGATCTATTTACTAAGTCTTGGATGGAGATAAAGTCAACGGAGATAAAGTACCAGCCAACCAGCTCCTGTCCTTTTAAAAACCCAGCCTGTGAAATGTCAGCTAGGAGCGGATTGGCTGGTACTTTATCTCCATCCAAGGCTTAGTAAATAGACCCCTAAATACCTCAGTGTAATAAGGAGACACCAGGACCATGTGCCATTCTAATATCACACTTGATCAGTAAGTGATTTCCATGCACCTTGAGCCACACAAACCTCATCATCCACTATTTCCGTTTATGCATCATCCTAACATATGTACAAATCCAGCCAGAACACTTCCATACCTACTAACTTGTATGTTTCTGAAATAGGTACAGTGTACCCTGCCAGAGTGCTCACAAGAAGGGGCATGGTCAACTACATAGGGATGTACCACATCCTTCCTGGTACAATTTGGCGCTGAAATCTTGTCTTTTTTTTTCTAAATTGGGAAAGTTGGGAAGTATGAATTCTAGAAAGTGGGGAAAAATCTGACTATATTGCACTTACCAAATATATATATATTGAAATGTTTTAGCCCCATGCAGAAATATTGGGCAGGCCCACACATTCTGTACTGAATAACTGTTAGCATAATAAAAGTAATGACTATTTGTCTGATCCCATATATCACAAAGAAGCAGGGACTAAACAGACAGACTTCAAATGACTTATTATTTTTCTTCTCGGATCAAATAGAAACATAACACTTGGGGCACGTCAAATCTGTCCAGCAGTGACAGCAAGCTCTGCGGTCAGAAACCTACATTAATATTAGTTTGAAGAAGAATTACACAAACAATTGACCTCATTTACAAACACACTTTGGCTTCTGCAGCTATAACCATATATGATCTGCCAATTCCAGGTGCACACCTACTCTGCCAATTTGTACATACCTCTTCAAACTAGAACTGCGTCTAAGTTTGTAGTCCCAACTGTAACGCACTACAGTGTATGCTGGTACTATATAAATAAATGTTAATAACGTTAATATAAGGAGGAAAAGTGTGAAGAGGTACAATGTGCAATAGTGTTTAAATCACATCAAATTCCTTCTTCCTCTTAAATTAGACTTGTCTGTAAATCTCCTAAAATAACACTTAATTTTATTTTAATACAACTGACATCAATAATGAGAGAGAGGAGAAGTCGGGATTGTATCTCATACAGACTTCTACTGTCACTAATAATGCCATCATGCAACACAAACCATTGCACACCATTGAAAATGTATGTGCACCAGGTATATTCAACAAAGAGGAGCCATTTTGACTTTTGTAAATGAGGTTCAGTGACTGATCTACTGCTAACTCCTTTTGACAACAATATCACTGTTAATGTGTGTTTAACAAACACAGGCTCCAGTGTGGTGATGCAGAGGGAGTAAATACTATTGTGTGCAGCATGCAGCAATCCAGCATGCACAGTGACACTCAGGCATTGGTTCCCAAACTGTTTGAATCATGCCGCCCTAGAGTATAAGATTTTTTTTCACGGCACCCCTAGGCCAAAAGTTTCTTATTGAGAAATTTTTAAAATAAATATTAAATGAAGTAAATTGTGTTTATATATCATCCTTAGGTTCAGTTATGTGGTGAGGGACAATATATGCTTCTGTTTGTGCACATGTTTTATGACTGGCAGCCACCAGCACTGGTTTTGCTTATTACCTTGACCATAAATAATTTGAATTGGTCATGGACCACCATTCCAAGGCACCCCTGCAAGTGTCCTGAGGCACCCCAGGGAGCCACAGCACACAGTTTGAGAGTCACTGCTCTTAGGACTAGTATATGCTGAGGTAATGTAGTGCATAAAGGCACAGGTATGTCATCTCTCCCTTTCTCAGTCTGCAGTGTGTTACCTGTCAAATTATCTTCACTGAATCCTAATCAAGATTAATAAATTGTAGCTGTGACAAGGGAAGTCATACAATCCATCAATAATAACACCTATTACAGGAGGGTTGAATAAAGAGCCCCTATATTTCAAACAGCAGCCCCCTAAGTTATGCCACTGCAATATTATCAAAACAGCATGTTTCCTTCAAAGCGTATGAATCAATCTGATTAACTGACTAGCTGGATCACAGTGAGGACATATCTGTAGCTGTGCCCTTACCTCTAGTGTCTCCAACAAGCCAGCTTTGGAGACGCTAATAACTATACAAACTGAATTGATCAAATAAACTGGACAAGCAAATATCCAACATATTCTAACACAAAGGAGTCACTGAAACGCTTGGGGCACTAGAGGACAGAGCTAAGAAACTTTGTTGTACATGTCATGGACAAATAAGAGCAGCTGCCTGTAGATACTAAGCATAAGCCATTCTCTAACCTAGCACACACTTTTCCCATAGTCAAACTGATTGTCCTTTCTCTATAAATCTTCTTTTCACATTTTATGTTGTGTCTAAGTTCATGTTGACAAATGCCATTTCATTCCCTTAATGAGTGCATTGAATCATAATATGCACGGCCATGAATGTGTTGACGTCTAGTCCAAAACAAACTAGCAATCCGACCTGTACTTTCAGATTGTTGATGACTGATATTCCAGTAGGTTCAGGCAGCCACGGTAATTCGAGGTCAAGGTTTGTACAGAGAGGTTTGATCAGGCACTTCTCTGGGTGTAATGTGGCCCCAAATGACACCTGCTTTCCCTAAAACCTACGTACATATTGGGGTACACAACCAAACACACCCAAGCCATGGTAATTCTTCACTACAAGATAAAATGGAGTGTACGAGCCGAATGTATCAGGCATATACGTCAAATATATCAGTGTTTATTTGGCCTGCTACACTTCTGCAGACATATATTTTGAGGATGAAGCACATACAGAGACAGTGGTGATGTTTGGAGCACTGAAGCAAAAAAAGAGATGGGGATAACAGGTAAACTGGATGATGAAGAGAAAATATAATGTCAGTTTGCTTTGAAGAATGTAAGCCCAAATGCAATAGTGCCGTTTCTATACCATCTATATCTACCCACTGTCTTTCTTGTGGCACAACTTTTTCTGGCGAATGAATTGAGCCACTGCACTTTGGTTCATAGAGGTTTTAAAGTAACTGAAAACACAGTTACTGGCATAGTGGGGCAAGTATCCTGATCTATTTATACATAGTCCCACTGGGTACTTAACTGAGCTTAGGATCTACAATTTACACATGGCAGTCTGGTGTCTCTACATCTACATTCAGCACACACAATGGATAAATCATGAACTCAAGATATATGCATGAGTATATAAACTATTAATCTGAAGAGCTAGATTCTAAAAGTATTACCCCATCAGACACAAAGACAGGTAATTAGAAAACTTTAAAGCAGGGACAGTTGGACTAGAATAATCAGGTGTCACCAGCATAACCAGCTAAAAGGACTTTCTATCCAGTTGAAAATCTTTTATTTTTTTATTTTGTTAGTGCACATAGTTTATATTCTATCTAAAGAATCACATTCCAAATAAATATGTTTTGAATGGTTTAACCAACGAGAACGAAATAAAGTAATTTTACCATGTTTTCTCGTATCAAACATGCATCAGGGTGTACTATCATGAGATCTGGCAAAGGGTCACCTGGTAACTTAGGTTACCAGCAAAAAGGAGACAGCACATAAACTGATTAATTGTAGTTCTAAAGTTGTGGTTTGTATCTTAAATGCTTAGTGTAGAGGTCATTTACAACTGTATACTAATGTTAACAAATAGTAATTTCAAATAACGTTTCAATTTACCAATAGTTCCATTGTAAGCAAAAAAATACATTGTGCATTATTTTATACCCATGAAGATTATGCACAAGATGCCCATTTTTCATCTCAAATAAAAAAAACTGATATTGATGACCTTGAGACTACTCGCAGTGTTTGTCTTTGTAGGCTCAAAAATATACAATACTAAGTGTATGCAAAAGACTCTCTTGGTCTTAGTCTCTGAAACAGACACACACACACAAAGAGGGAAATTTAGGGATGTACATAAAATAATAAAATAGCCACACAATATTTTCATGCAGTCCTAGGCACACATAATTCCCAAGCGGCTTTCAGATACAAATTACAGTAATTCATGGCACAGCTATAAACACCACAAAACACTAAAATACAGGGTGGATTCAATTATGAATAATAATACCAACTATAGACCTTATGAATTCAGCAGAGTTTCTGTGTAATACATCATACCTAATAGATTGACAGTAAGGAAGGCTATGGATATATGAGCACCAGTGCATACATACATACGTGTGTGTGTGTGTGTGTGTGTGTGTGTGTTTGAATTAAAATAATTATGTCTGTAGTGTGAAATACACAATATTTTGGCGCTAATGTCTTATAGCGCGATAACACTTATTTTGCACGATTGTAAGCGTTGAGCTTTGTTTTGCAGTTCTTTATGAAATGTATAATTTAAAAGTAATATAATAATGAGGGACTATCAACAATAAGTAACATGTAATATATAAAACAAAGTGTTCAAGTAAGGTAATAAAAAAGAAATGTAAAAAAATGACATTAAAAAAAATTGAATTTAATTCTGTGCTATGTGACTTTGAGCACAAAATTCTACATCTGAACCATTGAATATTATTAGAGAGAAGAGTTGTTCTCCATT
The DNA here is from genome assembly GCF_028390025.1 of Pseudophryne corroboree. Lineage (NCBI taxonomy): Eukaryota > Metazoa > Chordata > Amphibia > Anura > Myobatrachidae > Pseudophryne > Pseudophryne corroboree. The sequence continues at coordinate 601,401,113 of NC_086444.1, forward strand.
TGTAAAGCACCTTATTAATGAAATGTAAGTATACTTACGTAATGGAGGCCAACATAATTAAATAAGTACTTCAGCCAAGCGGTATTATAATCAGAAGTTTGATTATAAGGAGAAACAATAACAAGTAAAAGCAGATATATAAAAAAAATTGTACAATTACGTTCTAAATACATATATTTACAATTATGGACATTTTTTCATTTTTTGAACCAAACATTGCCTAAATATTTTTAAATGTATCTTAGAAATTATGCACTTAGAAATTACAAATGTTGTTACATAGAGCAAGCTTACATCTTCCAGCTATTACAAATTTCAGAATTTCTCAATGAAAATCTTAGTTGTAATGAAGGGCTGTAGGAAAAAAAATAACAGTTTAGGATGAAATGTTCCTTTTTTGTCTGATTTATTGGATTTTTTTCCTGAAAACTTGTTCAGAACACTCTGAGTAAGTAAGCAGTGCTATTTTTACAGATCGCTATCAGTGTGTTAAATTATGTGAGGTGCTTAATCCTCTCAGACTGTTCTCTTTCATTTAATAACTCAGGCGCTTGGAAAGAAGCCGGTCGGGTCTGGAAACGCTGAGCAAAAAAAATAAAAATGTCGATCCACGCCAGACTAGGGATCCTTTAAGAATTTTAACATATGTTGAACATTTAACTGAACAAAAGAAATATCTTAGGCCAGAATCAGAATTGCAGGCAGAAACCCAAAACTGAGGGAAAGGGACTAAAAAATGTGGACTAATGCATGTAATAAAATCCATATGTAGAGTAATCAACAGAGGAAGGGAACTGCTTGTGGATAAAAAAAAAAAGGCAGACCACAGCCTCTCAACTGGAACATCATATTATTCCGACCTGAGCTATTTATGTATTTTATATAATGCATTCAGAGGTTTATAGAACATGCCTAGAGACTTATATATTGAGAATACATTTTGGAAAGTTAATCTCTTTACTGTAGTTTTACAAAACAGCTGGAAGTGTTTATATAGTAAACGTACAGTATATGTTGGGCCAAAAAAGTTGAGTATTAAGTAACAACAAATTTTAAAGATTTTAGAAATATATTTATATATTATTATACACCTACATGAAGTGCAAATCTACTTATCTGTTACAAGACATAAATGAAGTGGTAGAGAAATAAACTGGCAAAGCAAAAAGGAAATTCACTGGTGGGCTAAGAATTTTGAATATAAAAAAACACTTTTATCAAAAATAATGAGGTAATATTTACTGGATGGAATTGAGCATTTGAAGTGCAGTATTTTCTGAAAACAAGGAGGATTGTGTATTAAACTGAAAATTGAATCGTTCCTGGTGTTGACTAAGGTCTTTGGATGTTAGCGTTTACTGCACTATTAGTTCAAGGTACACAGGTACAGTTTAATGCAGCTTTGGAGAAAGAGTCGCTTCAGTTCAGAGATTTTCAGTAATGACAGCTGCTTTTCAATTTTTATTCTATGGATGTACTTACTCGGGGATCATTTATTCTGCCTTTATTTTCATAGGATAGTTTGACAGATTAGTGATTAGACAGCTTTGAGCTCTTCCTCCTACTAGTTTAAATTAATGAATTTTATGATGTTCTAAAATGGCATGCTAGAACAATAATAACAATATATCTGCCTATAGATTGATCGCACACCTCCAGAGAATGGCGTAATGGCTTACACATTTTGTACTGGCTGAAAATTGGGCACCGTCAGCATGCAGACATTTGTAGCTGCACTTTATTTTCTTTGGTGTTCTTATTACTGAGACAGCACAGAAATTACAACTCTTACGTTGGGCCATTTCTTGTTTTAAAAATATTTTCTCAAGTTATCTCATAAATTAAAACTTTAGAGCGATAACAGTAATATATTAGAGGCCATAGTAAACATATTAGGCATGTCAGCATATTGCACAACATACATTCAAGAAGTGAGGCGCTAGTGAGGATGATAGTGAACATGCCAGCTTCACATGTCCTGACAACATATTATAAACAACATATTATAGTCATACCAAGACACTACACTCATACTGTATTTTCAGTAGTACATACTTTAATCACAGCTTGAAAAAGCAAACTTGTTCTGGTTACTAGTTGCCATTATTTCCTAACCTGGCAAGTAAGGCACTAAATTCACGCAGAGTAGTCACGCCACTCATTAGCGCATGGTAGCAAACAATTCGCCACACTTTAAGATCTTAAAAAATATTGCAATATAAAATACAGACACATGTTGCATACTATTGCATAAAAATGAAGCATGATGGCCAGCAATCTACAATACATATAGTGATCATGCTAACTGCTACTGCATTATACATGCAATCACTGTATACATGCATTATACATATATATGTCATATACACATATGTCAGACAGAACTTAACCATACATACAATTATTATACCAAAATGTGCTGTACTGTAAAATGAACAATAAGGTGCACTGATTACATTAACATGTACTACTATACTGTACATGCAACAACCGATTGTGCACACTGTTCATACACCAATTATGGCAACATGCTTAGTGTACATATAATGATTACAAATGTGTACTGGCCTGTACATACATACTATTGTCACTGTACACTGTATGCACTATATACTACATTACTACACCTACGTGTACTGCACGGTACATACACTTAACACTGCAAACATGCTTCCCATTGTAAATACACTGATTAAACCAACCATCCAGTTATGCACAAATGAATACACTTACCAAACAATTAGCTATTATTATACCAGTGTGTAGTACAATGTGAATATAGTTATCACGTCAAACCATGATGCATATAGAGTGATCATGCCAACCTGTACTACAGTGTTTGTACAATGCCCAAGCCCTAATCATGCCATCTGATTACAGCACCATGCACTCAGTGATTACTCAGAGCTGTTCTGCAGTATGCACATAGTAACTTATATTGCACTCTGGTAGTGTTTATCTCAGATAGTACTTCACCATACAGTAGATGTCATGAGAATGGCAGCCTGTACTATAGTAACCATGAACTTATCGTATCATGCCTACTACTGTACGTAGTTGCCATACTGATGTGTGCTAATATTGCATGCAATAATCATGCACTAAACATATTCATGCACTAAACATATACATATATAGTTAACCATAACTGCAGTATACATTTAATTAGAATGCTGACCAGTATTCCATTAGCCACAGACTTGTCATGCCAGCACTATTCAGATCATGCTAACTTGATTCCATTATACATACGTCATGCAAACTCTTAACACAAGACAAATACATAATAAAAGTACATACTAAAAATGACAGTGGAGATTTGAACATGCACACTTGCCACTACTACATGCACACAATTCAATCCAACTCACTTATATCAGAGATGCCAGTCATATCTCCAACACTCTCTAAGCATGCCAACAAGTGATAAACAATGTATATAATGCATGCCTTCATATACTGCATATTATAGTAATTAAACTTATGAAAGCACAATAAAAGCAAATTACAAAGCCACAAAATACACATATGCCAAACTAAGCTGCCCAACAGACATGCACATTGAAACCATGTCAATGTTTTATTCCACAAGATACCCTCTATTACTAATGTGTGGCTCGGACCCTCATAGCTGCCAGATGCAGTACATATACTTACACTAAAGCACTCTCTTCTGCATTTAGTACTATTTATTATAAATATTCTAACTTTTTATTATGCTGTATTGCTATTGTATGGTAAGTATAGTTTAGTACATTATACTTTGTAAGATCACAATGACAGCTTCTCCTACTACTTAATTTTACATTGTGGGGAAAAATATGTTTGTTTTTTAGTTTTGTTTTTTTCTTTTCTCCTAACATAAAGCGATACAATTTATACCATAAAAAGTACACTCACACTTTCAACTTGCAGTATACAATACACATACACACTGATCATGAGAACTTCTTCACACTACATACATTGATAATAACTATTGCACACCAAACTTAAGCATGTCAAATTCTAGCATGACCTAAGCCCACAATAACAATGTAACTGTATACCACATGAAGCAAACATGCTGGGAAAGGCAATTTGAACATTAAACAGACTTACTGGCATCTTGTACAATTCAAAACACATACATTAGACATGCCAAGCAATACTGTGTAATATATAGTGTGCAAAACAACTACAACATAATATGTACCAAGCATGTCTTCCAATCACAAATTATATACAATACGTATGCCAACCAATACTACATGAGATGCACTAAGCATGCCAACCAATACTACATAAGACGCATTAAGCATGCCAACAAATGCACTAAGCATGCCAACCAATGCTACATAAGATGCACTAAGCATGTCAACCAATACTAAAGACGGTGCATTGTATTAAGTATGCCAACCAATGCACTAGGCATGCGAACCAATACTTCATAAGACGCATTAAGCATGCCAATCAATACACTTAGTATGCCAACCAATACTACATAAGATGCACTAAGCATGCCAACCAATACTACAGAAGATGCATTGCATTAAGCATGCCAACCAATGCACTAAGCATGCCAACCAATTGCTCTAGGCATGCCAACCAATAATACAGAAGATGCATTAAGTATGCCAACCAATACTCTAAGCATGCCAACCAATACTACATAAGATGCACTAAGCATGCCAACCAATACTACATAAGAAGATGCATTAAGCATGCCAAACGATACACTAAGCATGTTAACCAATACTAAATACGACGCATTAAGCATGCCAATCAATACACTAAGTATGCCAACCAATACTACATAAGATGCATTAAGCATGCCAACAAATACTACAGAAGATGCATTGCATTAAGCATGCCAACCAATGCACTAAGCATGCCAACCAATTGCTCTAGGCATGTCAATCAATACTACATAAGATGCATTAAGCATGCCAACCAATACTACATAAGACGCATTAAGCATGCCAACCAATAAAACATAAGATGCATTAAGCAACTAATACTACATATTATGCAGTGAGTATGCCAACCAAAACTACATAAGATACACTAAGCATGCCAACCAATTTAACATAATACTCACGATGCTTGCCAGCCAATACAACATAATACGCACTATGCATGCTAACCAATAGTAGAAAGTATGCTCTAGCATGCCAGCCCTGTTTCAAACGCAGACCACCATGTCGTATAACAGGTCTTAGTGTTACAAAATGACATTATTAAAGAACAGGCAGAATAACTGTTTAGATGCAATATCTATGTTTGTGCTAAAAGAAAAACCCCCAAAGAACTACAGTAAGTGGATATTTTCTTGGGAGTCCATTTCTGCTCATCAGATCCACTTGTAGCCTATAATGATCCTGTGCATTGGGGGAGTGTCAGGTCCCTGGAGTTTTTGCTTGCAGCATCTGGAGCTGCTCAGGAAAAGCAAATATTCTGCCCAAGTGCTACACAGCATGTCACATACAGAAAACCAACTGAGCTGGTCTTTAGCTAGACAGAGTGCTGGAGCAGATAACAGAACACAAATGAAAGGTCATTTGCTGAACATAGCAAACTTGAGATAAGTTGAAGCGTAAATAGCTTACAAACACAATGTACAACTGTCATGAAGTATATAAATCAGTTGCCCATTGATTCTCCATCAGTTGCAAGACTACTTGCAGATCGAGGAATTGAAAAATGACAATATACTGTACAGTAGCATTGGCTTTTGATACTCTTTGTAATTGGGCTCTGCCTGAGTTTACAACCTCATGTCATTTATTAAAACACCTCACTTATAAGTTATAATACCTATTGCAGTTATTTACTTAAAGTCAATTCCTCAAAGGTACATGAGAGTTCCTGGTTGTAAAGTGCCCACATGTTGGAACTCAGAGTCACCATGCATCTACATCCACAGTCTTTTGCCATACCCCAAAGCTTACACACACTGCCCACCAGCAGCTCTCCCCACGTCCCACTGGCTGCAGCTCTACTGTGCTGCATGCTGCTTAGTGGCCGCCGGCTTTACCAGAAACTTTCTGCATGCAGCACACTATAACCCACCTCCTCAGCTGTAAGACTTATTTCCCCACACATGCAGGCCCTTACCTGGGGTTACTCTTGTTCCAGTAGACTGCATAACGATCTGATATCACTTTGCTGGGGTCATCTGTCCAGACACAGACCCAAATCAGGGCCCCCAGGAGCAATGGGACCAGGGGCCCCATACTCGGGGTCCAATCTTTTTTGTTTCACTTACAGCGGACACCGTGGTCCCATGTCCGGACACTATCCTGGGTAAGTGTTCAATTAGGGTGAGCTTGGCAGCAGCGCTATAGAAAGCTGTCACTGTTTCTGTCACTTTCTCTCGTAATCTCTGGCCACTTCCAGAGCAGCTCTCAGCTCCATGCCATGGGGGGTCTGACTTGTGCCCCAGCAGCGGATCTTGCTCTCTCCCTTGCAGGACAACGTTGGCTCTCTCAGCCCAGGTGAAAGGAGCAGGCTCCGGATCAGCTCAGTCTCTCTCTCCGCTTTCATGGTCCAGAGCCCAGGAGGTGACAACTCCTGAGCCCGGGGTAAGGGACCAGTCAGGACATCCTGAGGGCCAGGGGGAGAAACAGATCCGGAGGCAGAGACAGAGTGCAAACAACAGGTATGGCGAAGGCTGAGCCTAAACTACTAAATAGACTGATATAGGTAATTATGACTGCAACGGATACAAAGCCCCACTACTGCCAAATCCCCCTCTCCTCACTCCATCCACACATCTCCCTCCTCCCTCTCAATGCTTTCACTCCGGCCAGCCCTCCTCACTCCTCCCTTACGCTCAGTGCTGCATCACTCCCTGGTTCCATCTCTCTCTCTCTCCGCCGAAATCTGAATGGTGCTTCTTGTGCTTGTCAGATTCTCTGTGCGCCATCTACTGGATGTTTGACGAAGTTCACTCTGTGCAGTACCCAAATGGTTCGCTACCCCCCTGTCGGGAGTAAATTACATTTTTTAATTTCTCTGCCACTAAGCAGAAACAAAGTACATTTTTACCTATTTTTTTTTAAATTATTTTATATAATGGTAATGTTATGCAATCACTTACTAAATATTTCATAACAAAGAAAGGAATCTAAATAAATAAAATGAATACAGACAGGCTTGCAAACAACATTACCTATAGTCCCACTAGTGGAAATCCACAAAATGCAGTCTTATGATAAAAATGTGTTTGAAAATAATAACACAAGAAAATTCTTGAACAAATCTTGCAGCCAGAAAGAAAAAAAAAAATAACACCATTTTGTCCTGACTTGGAAAATAATACACTACTGTAGAAGATGGGTTCACTTCAGCCCGGTCTAGTAAGGCAGTGGTACCCAAACTTTGTTGAATGACAGCACCCTATAGTATAAGCATATTTTTCCCCAGCACCTATAGGCCAAAAGTTTCTTATTTTGAAATTAGAAACAAATCTTACATTAAGTAACTGTATGTATGTCAGCCCTAGGGTCAGTTATGATGTGGTGGACAGGGCTGCACTTCTGTTTGTCCACATATTTTATGATTTTCAGTCACCAGCTCTTGTTTTGCAGCCACAATGATCATTTGATCCTGGACCACCAAGCTTATAGCAAACCCTGCAAGTGCCCGCGGAACCCCAGGGTGTCACGGTACCCCGTTTGGGATCCACTGCAGTATGGAAAAAATAGCCTTTTTGACATTTTTTTTAGACTACTGCACCTTAGTGAAATGGATGGAGGTGAAGTTAGATCTGTGAATTTGTTGAAGGTTTCTGTATGTCAGTTTCTGGGTTAATGTTTTATCTGTCAATGCTATCAAGTAAAAAAAAAAAAAAAGTGATGGAGAATATCATTACAATATCAACTACATTTTAAAAGTGTTTTTTTTTTTCCAGTGGGTTAGCTTTACAGTAGTATAGTTCTACCTTGTTTATGAATTCTGCAATATACTAGTTAATATTTAGAAATGTTTTCTGACCTGCCATTATAGCAGTAGCGCAACTACAAGGTGGCTAGACTGGCAAATGTCCAGGGGCCCAGAAGGTGAAGGGGACACACCGAGCTCCAGCATCTGGATAGGCACGAATCCACAGCCTGAATTTCTGGACTCCCAAATCATTGTCTGAAACTACCACACTGACGCTGCTGCCTGTTAGGCCCGCCTGCCCCCCCTGCTGTCTGCCACTTACCTGAGGAGGCTCTTCTGTCATTGGGGTCCACATATGGAGGTTGGTGCCCCCGCACGTACCCCTATAGCTGCCCGTTAGTGTGTATGTCCCCTGGGAGTGCCTCTGATCAGCATACTGTACAGCCAGGGCAGCCATCAGGGGGGGGGGGCTGCAGGGACTGGAGTCCTGGGCCCTTATAGAGAGGGGGACCCACCTCTAGCTCCTACTGCCAATACCTGGAGAGCTGCACCAGCTGCACAATAACAGCGGGCTGATGCACAGGGAGGACCATCAAGCCTTCCCTGCGCATCAGTTCTCTGTGAATCATTCCTGCAAGTCCATGATGCTCCACCCATATGTAACGTCATGATGTGTGACATCATATAGGGGTAGAGCAGTGTGACAGATTTTTTTTTTGGTGGGGGGGCCCTGTCTGTTTTGTCAGCCCCAGGCCCTACAATTTTTGATGGCAGCCCTGGCACCAGCTCTACACTACAGAAGTGTCCTCAATACATCATGTGGGGCAAGACTCCCGTCTCAAGTAAGCCACGTCGATCGTCTGTATTTGCATGAACATTATCTTAGTCACAATAACAAAACTGCATCACTAGACTGTGTTGATTCATTTGATATGCAACACTTGTATATATGTGTGCGCAGGGGCGTTTCTACAGAGGAAGGGGCCCGTGTGCACCTCCAGGTGGGCCCCCTCCTCTGTACGGCGCTGTAGACTTCGGCATTGTGCCGGAGTCTACTGCGCATGCGCAGGTCCCCGGAAACATGGTGCCGGCCATGATCCGGAGACCAATTTAGCTACTTCGCATGCGTGGCAGCCATTTTGTCGGCGATTTCCACCGCGACTGCAGCGACCAGCACTGGACTCCGGAATGGTAAGTATTAAAATGGGTGCAGTGTGGGCACCCCTGGACCCAGGGGCCGTGTGCAGTGCACTGCACACATTGCACCCATTATAGAAACGCCAATGTGTGTGCGACTGAATATGAATCAGTATACAGCAGAACTTGGCATCGAGAAGGGATGTTTGGCACAACTGCAGCAATAGTGTATGAGGACACATCTGTAGGTGTAAAAGCTATGTGTGATATATATATATATACAGGTTGAGTCTCCCTTATCCAAAATGCTTGGGACCAGAGGTATTTTGGATATGGGATTTTTCCGTATTTTGGAATAATTGCATACCATAATGAGATATCATGGCGATGGGACCTAAATCTAAGCACAGAATGCATTTATGTTACATATACACCATATACACACAGCCTGAAGGTAATTTTAGCCAATATTTTTTATAACTTTGTGCATTAAACAAAGTGTGTCTACATTCACACAATTCATTTATGTTTCATATACACCTTATACACACAGCCTGAAGGTCATTTAATACAATATTTTTAATAACTTTGTGTATTAAACAAAGTTTGTGTACATTAAGCTATCAAAAAACAAAGGTTTCACTATCTCACTCTCACTCAAAAAAGTCCGTATTTCGGAATATTCCGTATTTCGGAATATTTGGATATGGGATACTCAACCTGTACATATATATATATATATATATATATCATACAGATCTGAGGGCGCTAACTGAATGATAGCATTCCAATATTGTTTAACAATGATTGTTTAACAATGAATCACATTTCCCTTAGGTCAGTCAAGTAAAAGATAACAGAGGTCTCAAACCAGAAAAAAAACAGTTCTGGCCGGTCTGGTGGGGTGTGTGAGGTCATGCTGATGTCATAGTGGCAACTGCCTATATCAGGGATGTGCTGTTGCTGTCTCTCCCATATGCCTTCAGAGGCATGGCATAGAACAATGACAGAAGGTTAGTGACTGGACAAAGATTAGGGCAGTTTAGTTCGAATCGTCGGCAGACTTGTAGTATGACTATTATAATATATGACTTATGACCTTGGGGACAGCATAGTATTGGATAAAAACAAAATCTCACACCTACTGGGACAGCACCATTACTTAACAACCACAAGCGCCTGCAAATGGGCCATTGGAGAAATTTGAAGCGCGCTGTATAGATGGGCCTATAATGTTCCTAATTACAGGTAAATTCTTTATGTGCAGCCGCACCTATGACATCTCCTTGGAGTTGTTTGGTGAGCCTATAATGTTGCAAATTAAATCCTTTACTCTCTCTCTGCCTGCCTAAAGCCCAATATGCCAGTATTGCAGGCTGATCCATTTTTATTAATGTGCAGAGGTAAGAGAATTATATTGTGCTTTAATCATTACTTTTGGTTTTATCCAATACTATATACAGATGTAGCCACGCTGGTCATGGCTACATCTGAGGTAAATGTGCACCCTCGGCACAGTTATGCACACCTGTGCCTAGCTGTGCCGAGCTGCGGCATTTGCCGCTCCCATCCATGCGTATGGGGCACACACACGTCTTAGACGTCCAGACGTACGTGGTGCGGTCGCGCCTAATAAGACACAATCGCGATATGATGTAGCCACGACGAGAATGGCTACATCTGTACAGTTGTAATCCCTGTTAGCATCAGAAATGAATGCTATGGTGGTCATGACTGTCCCCCTCCCCCCCCCCCCCCCTCACTCTCATTCATCTCTTACTCTCTTTTTTCACTCTCTCACCATTGACGTGTAGATGCGTTCTTCTCCAGCCGGGTAAAAGGTCAAAATAGCAGATTTGAGGTGACAGAAGGGATGACTGGGTTGAGCAAGGTTAGTGGGTGGGCGGGTGGTCTGGGCAAACTCTGCATAGTCTCTTAATGCCTAGAGGGACGGGCAGTCCTTCAGCCATGGGTCCCCAGAGGTTTCCTCCACAAGGGGTTTTTTCCTCTCCTGAGTGCTGAAGGATGACTCTTCATGAGTCATGAGGCTTACGTCATCTTGTTCCTCTTATAGGACAAGTTTGTAAGATTACTGGACCAATCTTAGTCCAAAATTCCCTTTTTTATTATGCAGGAGTAAATAATAATAATAATAATAATAATAATAATAATAATTACATATTATAATAATAATAATAATAATAATAATAATAATAGTAATAATAATAATAATAAGAAGAAGAAGTAGAAGAAGAAGAAGAAGAAGGAAAAAACAGGCAGCATTTTACTTAAAATAAAAATAGACATTTATTTTTTAAATATATTTTGCTTGACGATGTCTTTATTTTATTAATAAATCCTCTCAAAAGGTGAAGAAATTACACATATTTGGGGAGACAAAAATATTAGGAGAGTTCAGAACCATGTATTGTTTATCCTACACAAGAGAGTACCAGGCGAGGCAGCCATGTTGGGCACACTACATAGGTTACACTGTACGATTAGCCAAACATGGCAGTAAGACATACAAGGGTACAAAGAAAAGCAACTAACAGGACACCTAGTTCTGCAGCTTACATAGTAAGTAAAATGGTCTTGCTCTGTAATTGCTTTTAGAAAAAGTTCTATTTTATAAAAATGTTAAAGTGCGCTAAGGGGAAAGTAACAAAAAAGGGTCCAGTTAGATTTTGAAATAATTTACAAAAAAATAATAATTATCTGACCAAAAAATAAGAAAAAAAATAAAAAGTTATATTCATTCTCTAACACTCCGAAGATAGTAAGCTCATATTGTGAATTGCACAAAAGATTTATATGAAGCCCACAAGGATTACTGACACCTCAGGAGGGATGTGATAACTGTGGGCTGTGGTAAGGGTTCCAATGACACAGACTTTGTTTCTGTGCAAAATACTGTAGACAAATACAAGTGCTATGAGACCACTTAAACAAATGTTAATTACAGTACATTCTAAACAACTACAGTGGAGATAATATCATACAGTTTAAATCTATTTTCACTTAAAAACTGTATCAATAAAAAAAAAGTGATGAAACGGTGCTGGATGTGATCTGCGGTACAGAATCTGGCCTGCTTCCTAGGACTTGACCAATGACTGACCTGCAGAGTTCTGAGAGCTGCGGTACATGATTGGATCAAAAAAGAAATCAGCGCTAAGGTCCTGGAACAGCAGAAGAATTATTGCAAAATGAGCTTCATACAAACATCTATTCTCTCAGTGGTTCCCAAACTAGGAACTTGTAGTGGTGTCCTGGGTTGGTGGTCTAGGACCAATTCAAATTATTTATGGTCAATATAATAGGCAAAACCAGTGCTAAGCCTTACTGAAGCAGCGCCTGTAGCAGGGGTGGGAAAGCTTTTTTCTACCAAGGGTCATTTGGATATTTATAAACTCCTTCGTGGGCCATACAAAAATTATCAACTTAAAAATTAGCCTGCCCCCAGTAGTTATGCCCCCAGTAATTATGCCCCCAGTCAGTAGTTATGCCTCTAGTAGATGTGCCCCAGTAGTTATGCCCCCAGTCAGTTGTTATACCCCAGTACATATGCCCCTAGTCAGTTGTTATGCCCCATTAGATATGCCCCCATTCAGTTGTTATGCCCCATTAGATATGCCCCCAGTCAGTTGTTATGCCCAATTAGACATGCCCCCAGTCACTTGTTATACCCCATTAGATATGCTCCTAGTCACTTGATATGCCCCAATCACTTGTTATGCCCCATTAGATATGCTCCCAGTCAGTTGTTTTGCCCCATTAGATATTCTCCCAGTCACTTGTTATGCCCCATTAGATATGCCCCCAGTCACTTGTTATGCCCCATTAGATATGCCCCCAGTCACTTGTTATGCCCCATTAGATATGCCCCCAGTCACTTGTTATGCCCCATTAGATGTGCCCCCTCTAGTAGCCACTTACACACACACACATAAAAACAAAACACAATACTCACCAGCCCGGCTCCTGCTTCCGGACCGCTGCACACCACCTGGCCGTCCGCTCCTCGAAACTATGGGAGAGACGTCATGACTTCTCTCTCATAGCGCACAGCCGCACACTGTCAGAGCCGGAAGCAAGAGCTCAGGAGTGAGCTCCGGCTTTCAGCTGTCGCTGAGGGTAAGGAGCCAGCGGGTGCCCAGCATCTCCCTTGGTTAGGTGAGCCTGGCCGGATCAAGTGGTTTTGCGGGCCTTACACGGCCCGCGGGCCCAGGCGTTCCCCACACCTGCCCTATAGGAACACAAATTGTGTTGCCCATGCTGATATCTTATTGGTATATTATACGATCCACAAAGATGTATATTTTATATTGTCCTACAGATTTATCAGTATGTGGTGGTCTGTTTAAAGAAAAAGTTGATGTGAATGTAGAAAAAATATACTATTTTACATGTCTTGTTTGCTTCCTCACACACTCAACTTTTTGACATTACTTTCACCATAAACTGGAAGGGTGACATGCATGGAACTATCACCTTGCAAGTCATTACATGCAGACAAGTTCCTACCTGTGAGTGCCAATGTATGGAATACACTGGATTGATAATGGAACAATATTTCAATAAAATAAAAGAGTTGATACCAGCTTGGGAAGGCATTGTCAAGCAGATCTGTAACTAGACTTTTTGGTGCCCTGTGCCAGAAAGAGAATTACCGCCACCCCATTTTTCTAAAAGGGACATAAGACGCATGTCTCGTAGGCAAGGGGCATGACAAAATTTATTGCACAGAAAGCCCATGCTATGATGTCTCTTCTCACATTTTGTTATGTATGTATGTATGTTTTTGGAAGTGTGCGTCCTCTCCCAGACAGCGCCCTGCCCGCAGTTCGCCCTAGAATTAACACTACAGGCCATCAGTTTGCCCATCAGTATTAAGTACAAAGCAAACCTTGTATGTGCAGTATGTTCATAATATGAAGCAGAAGGCAAGACTGTCCTATAAGTGCATCTTAACATTATTTAGACCAGTGATGGGCAACCTGATACACTTTGGGGGCTGCATTTGGTGTCCCACACATTACTCTTATTCAGGGCAGCCATCAGGGGGGTACTGTGGGGACTGGAGTCCCGGGCCCGTACAGAGAGGGGGGCCCAACCCTGGCTCCTCCCACCAATACCTGTAGAGTTGCAACAGTCTGTGAATCAACAGCAGTCTGATGCGCAATGAGGACTTCTTAAAACAAGACGCTCTCTGTAAAACATTCCTGTAGGTCCACAACACTTCACCTATATGTAACGTCAAAATGTATGACATCACATAGGGGTAGAGTAGTGTGGCAGAATTTTTTTTTGTGAGGAGGGAGCGGCCCTGTCTATTTTGTCAGTCCCGTGCCCCATCATTTCTGATGGCAGCCCTGTGTACAGCTCCATCCTCAGCTGCCAGTTTCCTGTGTAGCTCTGTTGGTACCTACACAGCTGCAGCTGCACATGTAGACCTACAGTAAGGGTTTACAGTAATCATATAGGAGGCACACCTTGAGAGTTTGTCAGTGGCCTCCAAGCCTCTGCAATATAGCACTATCACTTGATTACCAGCACTGCGCGTTATATTTTTATTGTATTAGGTTGGGATCCAGGTGGTCAGCATGCCGATGCCGGAATCCTGGCCGCCAGAATGCTGGCAGGGGGCGAGTGCAACAAAGCCTCTTACGGGGCTTGATGGCTTGCTGCGCTCACCACAGGTTCTATTCCCACACTATGGGTGTTGTGGACACCAACGAGTGGGAATAGCCCCCGGCCCCCTGACGGCATTCAGGCAGCCGGTTCACGGCATCGTTATGCTGACTGCCAGGATCACGACCCCCAGGATCATGACCACATCCCAATTTTATCTACATGGCATGGAAACCTTCCACCAAACACAACCTATTTTTAATAAAGCTGCATGTTCTCAGAAGCACTGGACCCTCCTTCAGTGAACATTAGCCACTACAAACTTGGCTCACTAAACCTGTTTTACAGAGTCATACTAGTAACATCCAGTTTGAATTGTCACTCACAGTTCCCCTAAGCCTCAGCATGATTGACATGCTGTGGTTGTTTGGTAGCAGAGCAGGGATCACCGACGGGGACTGTTCTACAAAAACAGTGGTGTGTTGCCTGCGTTTTATAGGGGTGCCTTGGCCAGGGTCTGCATTTTTTGACATAGATTTCCTGGCTCAGGCAGAGTGAAAACACCAGCTATCCTGTCCGATGTTTTTTTGCAGAAGAAATGATGCTGCGTCCTCGGACATAGCAACAGAAGCATGCAGGAAGCGTCTATTACACCAAACGCCTCCTGCAGCATTTGCATATTCACACACAGCAGCTGCTTACAAAGATGTAGCTACTGAGTGATCTGCGTCCATCTCTGAGTCAGGCCTATGGCTGCATAGATATTGCATTTTGTAACATGGGGGCAGATGTATTAAGCCTGGAGAAGTGATAAAGCAGTGGAAGGCGATAATGCACCAGCCAATCAGCTCCTAACTGTCATTTTTCAAACCCGCAATGATTGGCTGGTGCGTTATCACCTTCCAATTATCACTGCTTTATCATTTCTCCAGGCTTAATACATCTGCCATGGTCACATGTAAAATATAGTTCACAATCATAATTTTCAAGGGCAGTTCCAGCTAGTTGTTAAAGCATCTCTCCATTTTAACAACTGGTACAGTTTGAATTGTACTATATGCATTTTCTAGTATTCGTTCTGCTATGCTGATTTATTTCTGGAAGGCAGATCATTACAATTCAGAAGCTGATATATAAACTCATGTCTAGTGGTCATGACATGTTGGATGGTGTAGTAGTGCTCTATGCACAGCAGTAGTGCATTGCATGTGACTTGTAGGAGCACCTGCATAGATGTTAAATGTTCCTAGAAATTGTACCGAAAATTCTGACAGCTCTGTAAGTGCACAGTTTATTTCTTTCAGCACTACTTGCCCATAGATAAGCAGGGCTTTATGGGAACATCAATAGCTCATGATAGATAATCAGTGGGGTGTAAAAGTTGTTTTGTCATCGACCAAAACATCAAGATTTGCCCAGATGACATTGAAGGTAATTTACAAAACATCCAATACAGAGTGGAAAATCAACTGTGGATCTGCCGTGCATCTCATTCCCTGTAGAAGTAGGCTTACATTTCCACCAAAGCACCTAGCTTTTACAGAGCAGGATGGTGATGTTTGGATTGCAGAATAGCAAAAGTTTTTTTCCATAGACAAAGGGGTGGAGTTGGATGCAAAGACAAAGGGCCTAATTCAGACCTGATAGCAGCAGCAAAATTGTTCTCTAATGGGCAAAACCATGTGCACTGCAGGGGGGACAGATATAACATGTGCAATTAGTGATGTGCACCGGAAATTTTTCGGGTTTTGTGTTTTGGTTTTGGGTTCGGTTCCGCGGCCGTGTTTTGGGTTCGAACGCGTTTTGGCAAAACCTCACCGAATTTTTTTTGTCGGATTCGGGTGTGTTTTGGATTCAGGTTTTTTTTCCAAAAAACCCTAAAAAACAGCTTAAATCATAGAATTTGGGGGTCATTTTGATCCCATAGTATTATTAACCTCAATAACCATAATTTCCACTCATTTCCAGTCTATTCTGAACACGTCACACCTCACAATATTATTTTTAGTCCTAAAATTTGCACCGAGGTCGCTGGATGGCTAAGCTAAGCGACACAAGTGGCCGACACAAACACCTGGCCCATCTAGGAGTGGCACTGCAGTGTCAGGCAGGATGGCCCTTCAAAAAAATACTCCCCAAACAGCACATGACGCATAGAAAAAAAGAGGCGCAATGAGGTAGCTGTGTGACTAAGCTAAGCGACCCTAGTGGCCGACACAAACACCTGGCCCATCTAGGAGTGGCACTGCAGTGTCACGCAGGATGGCCCTTCAAAAAAATACTCCCCAAACAGCACATGACGCAAAGAAAAAAAGAGGCGCAATGAGGTAGCTGTGTGACTAAGCTAAGCGACCCTAGTGGCCGACACAAACACCTGGCCCATCTAGGAGTGGCACTGCAGTGTCAGACAGGATGGCCCTTCAAATAAATACTCCCCAAACAGCACATGACGCAAAGAAAAAAAGAGGCGCAATGAGGTAGCTGTGTGACTAAGCTAAGCGACCCTAGTGGCCGACACAAACACCTGGCCCATCTAGGAGTGGCACTGCAGTGTCAGACAGGATGGCCCTTCAAAAAAATACTCCCCAAACAGCACATGACGCAGAGAAAAAAAGAGGCGCAATGAGGTAGCTGTGTGACTAAGCTAAGCGACCCTAGTGGCCGACACAAACACCTGGCCCATCTAGGAGTGGCACTGCAGTGTCACGCAGGATGGCACTTCAAAAAAATACTCCCCAAACAGCACATGATGCAAAGAAAAAAAGAGGCGCAATGAGGTAGCTGTGTGACTAAGCTAAGCGACCCTAGTGGCCGACACAAACACCTGGCCCATCTAGGAGTGGCACTGCAGTGTCAGACAGGATGGCCCTTCAAAAAAATACTCCCCAAACAGCACATGACGCAAAGAAAAATGAAAGAAAAAAGAGGTGCAAGATGGAATTGTCCTTGGGCCCTCCCACCCACCCTTATGTTGTATAAACAGGACATGCACACTTTAACAAACCCATCATTTCAGCCACAGGGTCTGCCACACGACTGTGACTGAAATGACTGGTTGGTTTGGGCCCCCACCAAAAAAGAAGCAATCAATCTCTCCTTGCACAAACTGGCTCTACAGAGGCAAGATGTCCACCTCATCATCATCGTCCGATTCATCACCCCTTTCACTGTGTACATCCCCCTCCTCACAGATTATTAATTCGTCCCCACTGGAATCCACCATCTCAGGTCCCCGTGTACTTTCTGGAGGCAATTGCTGCTGGTGAATGTCTCCATGGAGGAATTGATTATAATTCATTTTAATGAACATCATCTTCTCCACATTTTCTGGAAGTAACCTCGTACGCCGATTGCTGACAAGGTGAGTGGCGGCACTAAACACTCTTTCGGAGTACACACTGGAGGGAGGGCAACTTAGGTAGAATAAAGCCAGTTTGTGCAAGGGCCTCCAAATTGCCTCTTTTTCCTGCCAGTATACGTACGGACTGTCTGACGTGCCTACTTGGATGCGGTCACTCATATAATCCTCCACCATTCTTTCAATGGTGAGAGAATCATATGCAGTGACAGTAGACGACATGTCAGTAATCGTTGGCAGGTCCTTCAGTCCGGACCAGATGTCAGCATCAGCAGTCGCTCCAGACTGCCCTGCATCACCGCCAGCGGGTGGGCTCGGAATTCGTAGCCTTTTCCTTGCACCCCCAGTTGCGGGAGAATGTGAAGGAGGAGATGTTGACGGGTCGCGTTCCGCTTGACTTGACAATTTTCTCACCAGCAGGTCTTTGAACCTCTGCAGAAAGAGAGATCCAACGTAGGTTTTAAATCTAGGATCGAGCACGGTGGCCAAAATGTAGTGCTCTGATTTCAACAGATTGACCACCCGTGAATCCTGGTTAAGCGAATGAAGGGCTCCATCCACAAGTCCCACATGCCTAGCGGAATCGCTCTGTTTTAGCTACTCCTTCAATGCCTCCAGCTTCTTCTGCAAAAGCCTGATGAGGGGAATGACCTGACTCAGGCTGGCAGTGTCTGAACTGACTTCACGTGTGGCAAGTTCAAAAGGTTGCAGAACCTTGCACAACGTTGAAATCATTCTCCACTGCGCTTGAGACAGGTGCATTCCACCTCCTTTGCCTATATCGTGGGCAGATGTATAGGCTTGAATGGCCTTTTGCTGCTCCTCCATTCTCTGAAGCATATAGAGGGTTGAATTCCACCTCGTTACCACCTCTTGCTTCAGATGATGGCAGGGCAGGTTCAGGTGTTTTTGGTGGTGCTCCAGTCTTCTGTATGCGGTGCCTGTACGCCGAAAGTGGCCCGCAATTCTTCTGGCCACCGACAGCATCTCTTGCACGCCCCTGTAGTTTTTTAAATAATTCTGCACCACCAAATTCAAGGTATGTGCAAAACATGGGACGTGCTGGAATTTGCCCAGATGTAATGCACGCACAATATTGCTGGCGTTGTCCGATGCCACAAATCCCCAGGAGAGTCCAATTGGGGTAAGCCAATCTGCGATGATCTTCCTCAGTTGCCGTAAGAGGTTTTCAGCTGTGTGCGTATTCTGGAAAGCGGTGATACAAAGCGTAGCCTGCCTAGGAACGAGTTGGCGTTTGCGAGATGCTGCTACTGGTGCCGCCGCTGCTGTTCTTGCAGCGGGAGGCAATACATCTACCCAGTGGGCTGTCACAGTCATATAGTCCTGAGCCTGCCCTGCTCCACTTGTCCACATGTCCGTGGTTAAGTGGACATTGTGTACAACTGCATTTTTTAGGACACTGGTGAGTCTTTTTCTGACGTCCGTGTACATTCTCGGTATCGCCTGCCTAGAGAAGTGGAACCTAGATGGTATTTGGTAACGGGGACACACTACCTCAAGCAATTCTCTAGTTCCCCATGAACTAACGGCGGATACTGGACGCACGTTTAACACCAACATAGTTGTCAAGGCCTGAGTTATCCGCTTTGCAACAGGATGACTGCTGTGATATTTCATCTTCCTCGCAAAGGACTGTTGGACAGTCAATTGCTTACCGGAAGTAGTACAAGTGGTCTTCCGACTTCCCCTCTGGGATGACGATCGACTCCCAGCAGCAACAACAGCAGTGCCAGCAGCAGTAGGCGTTACACTCAAGGATGCATCGGAGGAATCCCAGGCAGGAGAGGACTCGTCAGACTTGCCAGTGACATGGCCTGCAGGACTATTGGCTTTCTTGGGTAAGGAGGAAATTGACACTGAGGGAGTTGGTGGTGTGATTTGCGGGAGCTTGGTTACAAGAGGAAGGGATTTACTGGTCAGTGGACTGCTTCCGCTGTCGCCCAAAGTTTTTGAACTTGTCACTGACTTATTATGAATGCGCTGCAGGTGACGTATAAAGGAGGATGTTCCGAGGTGGTTAACGTCCTTACCCCTACTTATTACAGCTTGACAAAGGCAACACACGGCTTGACACCAGTTGTCCGCATTTCTGTTGAAATAATTCCACACTGAAGAGCTGATTTTTTTTGCATTTTGACCAGGCATGTCAATGGCCATATTTGTCCCACGGACAACAGGTGTCTCCCCGGGTGCCTGACTTAAACAAACCACCTCACCATCAGAATCCTCCTTGTCAATTTCCTCCCCAGCGCCAGCAACACCCATATCCTCATCCTGGTGTACTTCAACACTGACATCTTCAATTTGACTATCAGGAACTGGACTGCGGGTGCTCCTTCCAGCACTTGCAGGGGGCGTGCAAATGGTGGAAGGCGCAAGCTCTTCCCGTCCAGTGTTGGGAAGGTCAGGCATCGCAACCGACACAATTGGACTCTCCTTGGGGATTTGTGATTTCGAAGAACGCACAGTTCTTTGCTGTGCTTTTGCCAGCTTAAGTCTTTTCTTTTTTCTAGCGAGAGGATGAGTGCTTCCATCCTCATGTGAAGCTGAACCACTAGCCATGAACATAGGCCAGGGCCTCAGCCATTCCTTGCCACTCCGTGTTGTAAATGGCATATTGGCAAGTTTACGCTTCTCCTCAGACGCTTTTAATTTTGATTTTTGGGTCATTTTACTGATCTTTTGTGTTTTGGATTTTACATGCTCTGTACTATGACATTGGGCATCGGCCTTGGCAGACGACGTTGATGGCATTTCATCGTCTCGGCCATGACTAGTGGCAGCAGCTTCAGCACGAGGTGGAAGTGGATCTTGATCTTTCCCTATTTTTTTAACCTCCACATTTTTGTTCTCCATATTTTAATGCGCACAACTAAAAGCCACCACAGGTATACAATGTAGATGGATGGATAGTATAGTATTATATTACTTATGGACGACGAGTGCACTGACGACACAGAGGTAGGTACAGCCGTGGCCTACCGTACTGCTATATATATATATATATATATATATATATATAGAAAACAATCCAACAATGTGGAGGTGCACTCATCCAATTACACAACTTCAGACAGCTTCAATTTTTCACAGTGGTTTTATTGTAGTCGATATCAGGCTTATTTCGGTCGACGTTTCGATCCTCTGCTTAGGATCTTTATCAAGACAAGCTTCAATATACAATAGTTTGAAAGCATCACATATATAACTATAAAGAAAACAGACAAATGCACATAAATATACATATAATTAACAAAAAAACAAAAACATTAATGGACTCCCAGACCCAAATAACCTTAGTTTATGATAAATCACAAAATACTGTCATATGTGCGATGCCACCAATTGATCCACTGCCACCGTGAGCAAACCACAGAGCCACAGGTATGTGCCATCAGAGACAAATGTGTACTATTCGTACCTCAACCTATCATGCAGCAATATCAATCCACACTAGTATAACTGACATCATACACTTACTCGAAATTAATCAATTAGTGGTATCCAGACAATAACGAGGCTGTAGAGTTCATGAGTCAACAGTCAGACGACAGTACTGCAATAATACATCAAAACATGTGGAAATGGAGACACGTCTAAAGACACATACATATCCGTGTGTATACATCAAGACATATGCAGGGCTGTGAATAGACCACCACCAGTCAATAGAGAAAGTATACTTACTCAAAAAGTTACCTATTTCTCAATCATGGAGCAACCCAGACAACCGTAGTAGTAACTAAAAATAGATACCAGATAGCTAAAACACCAATCATATGAAGCCCGCATGTGTGCATATATCAGGTCAAGGTAAAGATTCAATACTCACCACAGGGGTTCAAAATTCCCTCCAAACTTAAACAGCCACACAAAGTTGAGGCTGGTGTGCTAACCTTATATACCCCCACACAGGAAGTAGATGGTGTGTAGGTGAAAAGGTACCGTCCTTACGTAGTTCTATTTAACCTACGAGGTGAATACCGTTATAACAGATATCTTGTAGAGACTCCTGGATACCACAATCATCAGGTTGCCATACAAATCAAAAACTAGAAACCTAGGTAACACTTAACTGCATACCGCTGTCTGTGGAACGCAATGCGTTCCACCTCCCGAACACGGAAGTGCCCGAGGCCAGGCTACGGAAGCCGCGAGGGCCCAAACCAACACACACCATCGCAACATCCTGCCAGCACCAGCCGTGCAACGCAATGCGTTCCACGTCCAAGGCAGGAAGTGTCAAGGACCCGGCGGCTACACTTTAGAGGCAAAAAGAATGTGCACAATGTGTCATGCTACGCAAAAATTACCAAAATTACTCGGCAAGGGGTCACACCACCACACAACATCATCGGCAGTGTAACCCATACCGTTACCGCCAATTCAGATGTACCAACAGGTCTATAGGTGTAGTGGCACTCATAGAAGTGCTAGTAACATTACAACCTCGTAAGAAGAAACATCCAAGTACAGCTTCTGGAACAATATCAGAGGTTGCCTATTGTAGGAATAAAGGCAACAAACGACTTATGGTGTTCAAAATGACAGTGGATCAGGTACAGTTGAAAAAACACAAACGGGGGGATACATAGAAATAAAGGTATAGGACATGGGAGTCAAAGATTACAGAAATTTATAATATTCAAAAATAACAAAAATAATACATATAATGATAAAAGTGTAAAAATTACACTGCCAATAGGGCGCCACACGATACGCAAAAATGACATATCACAAAAATCATATGGAACAACACTTGATCACAAGCTTCTTACATTTATTACGCATATATCTCCAATGTACTAAATGAGATCTATATAATTGTGTACCGTGTTATGCCTCTACTGACAAACACTAAATAAATGAAAGGAATAGGACCCCTTCCCACTTCAACCTACCATGGCATGGGCCAATTCCCATGCAATGATCTACACAGGGCACCTAGCTTATAAAAAGGCATTCATGGCTGAATGTTCATTGAGGCCTTTCGGTGACACAGTATTAAGGTGCGAGATCCAAAAACTCTCCCGTTTGCGTAATGCTAACTTGCGGTCCCCCCCATAGGGTAGCGGTGGAACCCAGTCGATTAACCTGCATTTTAAATTCGCAACCTGATGCCCTCTCAACAGGTAATGTCGGGCTACAGGCTTGTCAGTATTGCCTGTTTGAATTGCAGTTCTAATGGATAACCGGTGGTTTGCCATTCGCTCCCTAAAGCACCGTGTGGTGAGCCCTACGTAGCATAATCCACATGGACATGTCAGGGTATATACCACGTGATCGAGCTTACAGTGCAGGTGAAACTTGATTTTAATATTCTTCCCTGAGTGCGGATGGGGGAATGTAGGGCCAGTAAGAAGGGATCTGCACGTAGTGCACTTCCCGCAGGAAAAACATCCAGGTTTACTACTCATGATCTGTAGAAAGTTTAATTTGGTCTCGGGTACCAATGTTGGCCTCATCAGCATCTGTCGTAAATTGGGTCCTCGCTTATATGCCATCATAGGAGGATCCATATGTGTGAAAGGTAACCCTGGATCAGATTTTAAAATTGGCCAGTGTTTGCGCAAGGTTTTCTTTGTGAACTGGGCAAAATTGTCATACTTAGTGGAAAAAACCATTCTATTATTTTTTGCAGTGACCTTAGGTGCAGTGCGACTGAAAATGTTTCTGGCTTTACGTAAACTGTTACCAATCACCTTGGATGAATAGCCTCTTTCAATGAACCTTAGTTTCATTTCATCTAACTGTTCCTTCCTAGTTACCCCATCATTGTTGATGCGCATTACACGCAAAAATTGCGAGATAGGTAAGTTGTCTTTCAACGAGGGAGGGTGGAAGCTACTGGTCAATAAGGTGGTGTTCCTATCAGTGGGCTTTCTATATAAGGAAGTAACAAATGCTGCATCCTTTATAGAAACCATCACGTCGAGAAAGTGTATTGAATGTGGGGAACTCTCACATGTAAACTTCACAGGGCTATTCAATGTATTGAGATTACTGACCATCTCTACAAATGATTCATGTGTGCCCTCCCATATGAGGAAGACATCGTCAATTAATCTTTTATAAAAAAAGATTTTTGAGCCATATACGGGCAAAATTTGAGTCTCCTCAAAGCTGGACATGTACAAGTTGGCATATGCGGGCGCAAGGTTAGAGCCCATAGCCGTGCCCGATAGTTGCAGAAAGTACGAGTCCCTGTATCTGAAATGATTAAGACTTAACACTAAGTTGGTCATTTCTAGAATAAATTCAGTCGGTATATTACAGACTGGATCTTTAGTAAGTACCTCCTTGATTGCTTCCAGTCCGCCATTGTGTGGTATGATCGTGTACAGGGACTGTACGTCCATGGTAGCTAGCAGGCAATGACCATTCGGGACATTGATTGACCTTAGTTGATTAAGAAAATCGCTGGTGTCGCGTATATAACTACAACATTTGCCCACAAGAGGTTGTAATATGGAATCAACCCACTGTGCTATAGGTTGTAATAATGAGCCATCAGCTGCGATTATAGGTCGCCCTGGTGGTGTGATCACCGTTTTGTGGATTTTTGGAAGTGTGTAGATGATGGGACATTTAGGCTCATCAACACTTAGATATTCAAAAGTGTCTTGATCAATCCAACAATTCTCTAATCCTCTTTTTAAACTCTGATCAATGGTCTTTTTAATCGATGGAATAGGGTTAGTCTCGACCTTGCGATAAGTGTTGGTATCTGCCAATTGGCGACATATTTCTGAATCATAATCAGTCCAATCTTGGACTACCACGGCGCCCCCCTTGTCAGCGGGCCGTATTACGATAGAGGTATCATCCCTCAATTTCTTAAGTGCCGTTCTTTCACCCTGGGTAAGATTATCAAACAGCCGTGTAGGTTTAAAATGCTGTACATCACTGTTGACTAGTCTAAGAAATGTCTTCATGCTGGGGTTGTGTGAAACTGGATCAAACTTAGAACTTTTCTTAAAACGTTTCCTCTCAGTCAAAGTAGGCTGACTGGAAAAATACTCTTTTAGTCTCAGGTTTCTCCCAAACCTGTACTGATCCACAGTTCCCTAAAAAGTTTGATGTGGAAACGTTGGAATAAATGACAACCCCTTGGCTAGAAGACTTAATTCAGACTGATCAAGAATTCGTTTGGATAAATTGAATACCGAATCTGCTTTTGTTTCCTGCGTCCCCTTCTTTTTATAGCCACCCCTCCTTGTGCTAGTTCGATGTTTCGCAAGTCTCCGTGGGCCGGTGGAAGACCCGTAGGTCCTGTAGCCGGATCTAAAAAATGGGGGGTATTACCACGCTGTGCGTCAGACAATTCAGTTTCTGAGGTGGATACAGATGAAGCAACCTCTCGTGAGAAGGGGGCCTGTCTACGTCTCCTGTAAAACCGTCCTCCTCGGTCTCCTTGTTGAGAGTTGCTGTTGCCTAGCAACCACCGATAAACGGTGTGATTTTGATAATCAGCAGTAACCGTCGAGAGTTTCTTTCTTTTAAATTAAGTCAGCTCCTTCCTATAGGAATCTATTTGGGACTGTAGTCTGTCTAACCAATTGGTGCTCTTATCATCACGTAGTGTTGACAAAGTAATGGTCTCGAGTTGTTCAATCTCGACCTTGACTTTCTTAAGCTCACTGCCAACTTCTTCGATCACAAGTATCAGAAGATCGAGCGAACACTTATTTAAAATCGAACACCACCTACTACAGAAGACAGGGTTGTTCCTCCCTATTGTGGGTACATTAGTCACCCTAAAACCTCGGGGTACCAACTTCCTTCTGTGATATTCAGACAAGAACTGTCCATGTAGCAATAAATCTACCTCTCGACGTTTAAGTCTGAGTATCCTATAGAAAATGTCTGCAGATGACTCAGCCGGCAGAGCATCAAAGTCTAATTTATCGAATAAGACCTTTTCAATGTCATCATCAGTAAATGAAATAATGCCTTGCTCAGCCTGGGATAAAAGGCCTTCATCGAACAAGCATGAACCACCTTGGGCCATACCTCACAGGTGTCAATGGTAAAGGGAAAACTACACCAATCATAAAAATACAAAAACCCAAAAAAAATCAAAAAATACGACAAATACAATTTAACAAAAAAGTTAAAATTCTGTCCAAACACACAAATGTTCAGGTTTTAGTCACTTAGCTTATATACAATCAAAGAATGGGTGTCAGGAAAAATATGGAATCAACCATATAATGTATACAAAGCACGATGTATCCTGCACTCACATCTCATAATATTAGCAATAATGGGGTGCTCCTAGTGGAAATCTCCCTGGCAGGGTGAGACCACAATACATAGAAAACAATCCAACAATGTGGAGGTGCACTCATCCAATTACACAACTTCAGACAGCTTCAATTTTTCACAGTGGTTTTATTGTAGTCGATATCAGGCTTATTTCGGTCGACGTTTCGATCCTCTGCTTAGGATCTTTATCAAGACAAGCTTCAATATACAATAGTTTGAAAGCATCACATATATAACTATAAAGAAAACAGACAAATGCACATAAATATACATATAATTAACAAAAAAACAAAAACATTAATGGACTCCCAGACCCAAATAACCTTAGTTTATGATAAATCACAAAATACTGTCATATGTGCGATGCCACCAATTGATCCACTGCCACCGTGAGCAAACCACAGAGCCACAGGTATGTGCCATCAGAGACAAATGTGTACTATTCGTACCTCAACCTATCATGCAGCAATATCAATCCACACTAGTATAACTGACATCATACACTTACTCGAAATTAATCAATTAGTGGTATCCAGACAATAACGAGGCTGTAGAGTTCATGAGTCAACAGTCAGACGACAGTACTGCAATAATACATCAAAACATGTGGAAATGGAGACACGTCTAAAGACACATACATATCCGTGTGTATACATCAAGACATATGCAGGGCTGTGAATAGACCACCACCAGTCAATAGAGAAAGTATACTTACTCAAAAAGTTACCTTTTTCTCAATCATGGAGCAACCCAGACAACCGTAGTAGTAACTAAAAATAGATACCAGATAGCTAAAACACCAATCATATGAAGCCCGCATGTGTGCATATATCAGGTCAAGGTAAAGATTCAATACTCACCACAGGGGTTCAAAATTCCCTCCAAACTTAAACAGCCACACAAAGTTGAGGCTGGTGTGCTAACCTTATATACCCCCACACAGGAAGTAGATGGTGTGTAGGTGAAAAGGTACCGTCCTTACGTGGTTCTATTTAACCTACGAGGTGAATACCGTTATAACATTTCCTCATATGGGAGGGCACACATGAATCATTTGTAGAGATGGTCAGTAATCTCAATACATTGAATAGCCCTGTGAAGTTTACATGTGAGAGTTCCCCACATTCAATACACTTTCTCGACGTGATGGTTTCTATAAAGGATGCAGCATTTGTTACTTCCTTATATAGAAAGCCCACTGATAGGAACACCACCTTATTGACCAGTAGCTTCCACCCTCCCTCGTTGAAAGACAACTTACCTATCTCGCAATTTTTGCGTGTAATGCGCATCAACAATGATGGGGTAACTAGGAAGGAACAGTTAGATGAAATGAAACTAAGGTTCATTGAAAGAGGCTATTCATCCAAGGTGATTGGTAACAGTTTACGTAAAGCCAGAAACATTTTCAGTCGCACTGCACCTAAGGTCACTGCAAAAAATAATAGAATGGTTTTTTCCACTAAGTATGACAATTTTGCCCAGTTCACAAAGAAAACCTTGCGCAAACACTGGCCAATTTTAAAATCTGATCCAGGGTTACCTTTCACACATATGGATCCTCCTATGATGGCATATAAGCGAGGACCCAATTTACGACAGATGCTGATGAGGCCAACATTGGTACCCGAGACCAAATTAAACTTTCTACAGATCATGAGTAGTAAACCTGGATGTTTTTCCTGCGGGAAGTGCACTACGTGCAGATCCCTTCTTACTGGCCCTACATTCCCCCATCCGCACTCAGGGAAGAATATTAAAATCAAGTTTCACCTGCACTGTAAGCTCGATCACGTGGTATATACCCTGACATGTCCATGTGGATTATGCTACGTAGGGCTCACCACACGGTGCTTTAGGGAGCGAATGGCAAACCACCGGTTATCCATTAGAACTGCAATTCAAACAGGCAATACTGACAAGCCTGTAGCCCGACATTACCTGTTGAGAGGGCATCAGGTTGCGAATTTAAAATGCAGGTTAATCGACTGGGTTCCACCGCTACCCTATGGGGGGGACCGCAAGTTAGCATTACGCAAACGGGAGAGTTTTTGGATCTCGCACCTTAATACTGTGTCACCGAAAGGCCTCAATGAACATTCAGCCATGAATGCCTTTTTATAAGCTAGGTGCCCTGTGTAGATCATTGCATGGGAATTGGCCCATGCCATGGTAGGTTGAAGTGGGAAGGGGTCCTATTCCTTTCATTTATTTAGTGTTTGTCAGTAGAGGCATAACACGGTACACAATTATATAGATCTCATTTAGTACATTGGAGATATATGCGTAATAAATGTAAGAAGCTTGTGATCAAGTGTTGTTCCATATGACTTTTCTATTTTTGTGATATGTAATTTTTGCGTATCGTGTGGCGCCCTATTGGCAGTGTAATTTTTACACTTTTATCATTATATGTATTATTTTTGTTATTTTTGAATATTATAAATTTCTGTAATCTTTGACTCCCATGTCCTATACCTTTATTTCTATGTATCCCCCCGTTTGTGTTTTTTCAACTGTACCTGATCCACTGTCATTTTGAACACCATAAGTCGTTTGTTGCCTTTATTCCTACAATAGGCAACCTCTGATATTTTTCCAGAAGCTGTACTTGGATGTTTCTTCTTACGAGGTTGTAATGTTACTAGCACTTCTATGAGTGCCACTACACCTATAGACCTGTTGGTACATCTGAATTGGCGGTAACGGTATGGGTTACACTGCCGATGATGTTGTGTGGTGGTGTGACCCCTTGCCGAGTAATTTTGGTAATTTTTGCGTAGCATGACACATTGTGCACATTCTTTTTGCCTCTAAAGTGTAGCCGCCGGGTCCTTGACACTTCCTGCCTTGGACGTGGAACGCATTGCGTTGCACGGCTGGTGCTGGCAGGATGTTGCGATGGTGTGTGTTGGTTTGGGCCCTCGCAGCTTCCGTAGCCTGGCCTCGGGCACTTCCGTGTTCGGGAGGTGGAACGCATTGCGTTCCACAGACAGCGGTATGCAGTTAAGTGTTACCTAGGTCTCTAGTTTTTGATTTGTATGGCAACTTGATGATTGTGGTATCCAGGAGTCTCTACAAGATGTCTGTTATAACGGTATTCACCTCGTAGGTTAAATAGAACCACGTAAGGACGGTACCTTTTCACCTACACACCATCTACTTCCTGTGTGGGGGTATATAAGGTTAGCACACCAGCCTCAACTTTGTGTGGCTGTTTAAGTTTGGAGGGAATTTTGAACCCCTGTGGTGAGTATTGAATCTTTACCTTGACCTGATATATGCACACATGCGGGCTTCATATGATTGGTGTTTTAGCTATCTGGTATCTATTTTTAGTTACTACTACGGTTGTCTGGGTTGCTCCATGATTGAGAAATAGGTAACTTTTTGAGTAAGTATACTTTCTCTATTGACTGGTGGTGGTCTATTCACAGCCCTGCATATGTCTTGATGTATACACACGGATATGTATGTGTCTTTAGACGTGTCTCCATTTCCACATGTTTTGATGTATTATTGCAGTACTGTCGTCTGACTGTTGACTCATGAACTCTACAGCCTCGTTATTGTCTGGATACCACTAATTGATTAATTTCGAGTAAGTGTATGATGTCAGTTATACTAGTGTGGATTGATATTGCTGCATGATAGGTTGAGGTACGAATAGTACACATTTGTCTCTGATGGCACATACCTGTGGCTCTGTGGTTTGCTCACGGTGGCAGTGGATCAATTGGTGGCATCGCACATATGACAGTATTTTGTGATTTATCATAAACTAAGGTTATTTGGGTCTGGGAGTCCATTAATGTTTTTGTTTTTTTGTTAATTATATGTATATTTATGTGCATTTGTCTGTTTTCTTTATAGTTATATATGTGATGCTTTCAAACTATTGTATATTGAAGCTTGTCTTGATAAAGATCCTAAGCAGAGGATCGAAACGTCGACCGAAATAAGCCTGATATCGACTACAATAAAACCACTGTGAAAAATTGAAGCTGTCTGAAGTTGTGTAATTGGATGAGTGCACCTCCACATTGTTGGATTGTTTTCTATGTATTGTGGTCTCACCCTGCCAGGGAGATTTCCACTAGGAGCACCCCATTATTGCTAATATTATGAGATGTGAGTGCAGGATACATCGTGCTTTATATATATATATATGTATCCCAAGATCCGGCACTCCACGAGATCAAATTGGTAACTTATCCGGGTGCCCTCCAGAGAACATGTCAAATGGCGTGTCTCATATAACCTTTCAACGGCGGCACTCCGGATTGCTGAAATAATTTCAAATAGACTGCATTTCTTTGCAACGTTTCAGCTCCTTTATTGAGCTTTTTTCAAGCAGGTAACATACTAGACAATGGTGCAACTCAGTTAAATACCCACCACCTGAGTACAAGCATGACGTCAGTACAATAGTTCCGGCCTCCAAATACCTCAAATCGGTACCTTGGTCCGCCCCAAACACCTGGGATGACTTAATCATTGAACTTACATAAAAAATCTACATACAAAAACAAAATAAAATGTGAAAACAAAAAAGCTTTTTTTCTCATTTAAAACAACAACAACACTGACTAAAATTACACATGATGAACACCTATTCTACTCCAATCTTTATTTTGCTTAGTAATACCAAATGCAGGGACACACCCAGCGCTTATTTCCCTTCCAATATATAGGGACCTATTAACCCTTCAAATGTAGTTAGCAGCTCGCAATTATATATTGCCGCGGCAATGAAAATATTCTTATCTCACGTATACCCAGTTAAAAAACTTTGCAGGCTAAATGAAACACTGTAATCCCAAAGATTCGTTCAATCCTCTTGGTGACGGCGTATCAAGTCTTATGATCCATTGTGATTCTAGACGTAACAATTTTTTTGTCCTATCACCACCTCTAAATAAGGGGGGGACATGATCTATAATCCTATAACGGAGTGTCGCTAAACTATGTTTATGGGAAACTAAATGGCGAGCCACCGGCTGCTCACTACTCCCTGCTGCCAAAGCCAAACGAATGGCCGAACGATGTTGATTCATACGTTCTTTCAAAGTACATTCAGTTTTACCAACGTACATCTTAGAACACGGACAGGTAATAACGTATATGATAAATTTACTTGTACATGTCAGATGAAAACGAATATCATATTTCACCCCTGAATAAGGATGACAAAAGGAGGGACCTGTTTGCAAATAACTGCAGGTCGTACAGTTGGGGCACCTATAGCATCCATTTTTGGGCTTCCCCAAAAATGTATTACCCCTAGATACTTTACCCAACTGTGAAATATCATTGCGGACTAAATAGTCCTTCAAATTTTTCCCTCTTTGGTAGCAAGACATTAATGCCGTCTGTTGTAATGGTTTTAAATCCTTATCAGATGTAATAATAGGCCATAGAGATTTAGCTTTACCATTAATTGTAGAACTCATATGGTTGAATTTATTTACCCAACAGTGTTTGTTCTCAATTTGTCTCTTTTTTTATTTAAACGTGAGGATCTGATTAGGGGGAATCGCTAGCACTTTGTCCTTAGCTGTATCGAGCACGTCAGCACCATAACCTCTCTGTAGAAATTTGTTATACATACTCTCAAGTTGTGCCATACCCTGTTCCCGACTACTAGAGATCCTCAATGCCCGCAGGAATTGTGAGTATGGTAACGCATGTTTTAATGGAGCCGGATGTGCACTATGAGCAAACAACAAATTATTTCTGTCAGTAGGTTTTGTATAAAGAGATGGAACCAATCTATTACCCTCTCTAGTCAGAGTAACATCTAAAAAGTTTACCGAATGTTGGTCTACTGTAAAGGTGAATTATACCAGATGTTTACTTTGATTATGTTTTTCAATAAGCTGTTTAAACGACTCCGCTTCACCCCTCCAAATGATCAACAGATCATCTATATAGCGGTAAAATCCTAAGATATTGTTTGCAATGTTTTCATCCGAAAAAAATATATCATATTCTACTGCGAACATGTACGCAATTGCGTACGATGGGGCCACATTCGACCCCATCGCACAACCAGATTGTTGAATGTAAAATTTCCCATCATGCATAAAATAGTTCCTCGTAAGGACCAACAGTAATAATTCCAAAAATAATTCGATATTAGGGCCCTTGTACAACACATTGTTAGACAACAACTTACGAACAGCCTGTATACCTTCCATATGTGGGATGCACGTATACAGGCTGCATACATCTACCGAACATAACATACAATCAATGGGTAAGTCAGGGAGATCTTTCAAAGACATCAACAATGAATGTGTATCTTTTAAAAAAGTCGGTTTGGCCTGCACACAGGGCTGCATCAATGCATCTAAATAGGTAGAAATCGGCTGAAAGAGGGAGCCTCTGGCCGCAATGATAGGACGACCCGGTGGCCTCACCGGGTCCTTATGAATCTTTGGGATCATATACATCAATGGTCTAATAGGATGTTCTACACAGAGTGCTTTTCTTACTTCAGGTGAAATCAAACCCTGTGTGCAAGCACTCGCCAACAGAGAGTCAATTTCTTTCTTAAAACCACTGGTAGGATCACCATGTAATAATCTATACGTAGACACATCATTTAATTGTCTTTGAACTTCAGCTCGATAATCACATAAATTAAGAATCACTAGGGCCCCGCCCTTATCGGCCGGACAAAATACCACGTCATCATATGTTGTTAAATTCTTTAGGGCAGTTCTCTCATCTTTAGACAAATTCCAAAACTTTGGTGCCTTAATATTAGGATCCTCACAAATAGCGTTATCTAATAAACGTATGAATGTTTTAATAGAAGCATTATTACTTTGTGGATCAAAACATGATTTTGGTTGTAATCTCTGTACTTGTACAGGTACATCAGTGGTATCCGCAGGTGCTCCCGCAAAATATTCCTTAAGTTTAATGCTTCTATTCAACATGAACACCTCCGTTTTCCATTTGACCTTATCGAATGGTACTGTCGGCACAAAAGACAACCCCCTCTGTAATACAGCCAATTCATCAGGGGTTAATGTCCTATCAGACAGATTAAACACTAAGTTTTCTTGCCCCTGGGTGGTTTTGTTTGCCTTCCTCTGCCTTTGGTTTTGTTGCCCTCTACGGGTCCTTTTGAAGATTTGTCTAAAAAACGGCCCCGCGTGCGTCCAATCACAGGTGATTGAATTTTACTTTTGGCCCCTTGTATAGAATCGACTTCACTTTCTGTAGTGGCCGTATCGTCAGATGTATCAATACGATATCGACCTCTAGGGTGTCTAAATGCCGGTCTCCTCTCATAATTAGGATATGCCCCAGTTAACCAACAATACACACGTTGCTGTTCGTAATCCAAATCAACTTTCTTTCTTTTCTCACTTTTGAATTTAACTAGTTCATTCTTGTATTGTTCTAGCTGGGTCTCTAGCTTTTGAATCCAATCACACTGTTGATCAGCCTGTAGCGTGGGAACATGCAACACTTCAAACTGTTTGGATTACGAACAGCAACGTGTGTATTGTTGGTTAACTGGGGCATATCCTAATTATGAGAGGAGACCGGCATTTAGACACCCTAGAGGTCGATATCCTTTTGATACATCTGACGATACGGCCACTACAGAAAGTGAAGTCGATTCTATACAAGGGGCCAAAAGTAAAATTCAATCACCTGTGATTGGACGCACGCGGGGCCGTTTTTTAGACAAATCTTCAAAAGGACCCGTAGAGGGCAACAAAACCAAAGGCAGAGGAAGGCAAACAAAACCACCCAGGGGCAAGAAAACTTAGTGTTTAATCTGTCTGATAGGACATTAACCCCTGATGAATTGGCTGTATTACAGAGGGGGTTGTCTTTTGTGCCGACAGTACCATTCGATAAGGTCAAATGGAAAACGGAGGTGTTCATGTTGAATAGAAGCATTAAACGTAAGGAATATTTTGCGGGAGCACCTGCGGATACCACTGATGTACCTGTACAAGTACAGAGATTACAACCAAAATCATGTTTTGATCCACAAAGTAATAATGCTTCTATTAAAACATTCATACGTTTATTAGATAACGTTATTTGTGAGGATCCTAATATTAAGGCACCAAAGTTTTGGAATTTGTCTAAAGATGAGAGAACTGCCCTAAAGAATTTAACAACATATGATGACGCGGTATTTCGTCAGGCCGATAAGGGCGGGGCCCTAGTGATTCTTAATTTATGTGAAAATCGAGCTGAAGTTCAAAGACAATTAAATTATGTGTCTACGTATAGATTATTACATGGTGATCCTACCAGTGGTTTTAAGAAAGAAATTGACTCTCTGTTGGTGAGTGCTTGCACACAGGGTTTGATTTCACCTGAAGTAAGAAAAGCACTCTGTGTAGAACATCCTATTAGACCATTGATGTATATGATCCCAAAGATTCATAAGGACCCGGTGAGGCCACCGGGTCGTCCTATCATTGCGGCCAGAGGCTCCCTCTTTCAGCCGATTTCTACCTATTTAGATGCATTGATGCAGCCCTGTGTGCAGGCCAAACCGACTTTTTTAAAAGATACACATTCATTGTTGATGTCTTTGAAAGATCTCCCTGACTTACCCATTGATTGTATGTTATGTTCGGTAGATGTATGCAGCCTGTATACGTGCATCCCACATATGGAAGGTATACAGGCTGTTCGTAAATTGTTGTCTAACAATGTGATGTACAAGGGCCCTAATATCGAATTATTTTTGGAATTATTACTGTTGGTCCTTACGAGGAACTATTTTATGCATGATGGGAAATTTTACATTCAACAATCTGGTTGTGCGATGGGGTCGAATGTGGCCCCATCGTACGCAAATGCGTACATGTTCGCAGTAGAATATGATATATTTTTTTCGGATGAAAACATTGCAAACAATATCTTAGGATTTTACCGCTATATAGATGATCTGTTGATCATTTGGAGGGGTGAAGCGGAGTCGTTTAAACAGCTTATTGAAAAACATAATCAAAGTAAACATCCGGTACAATTCACCTTTACAGTAGACCAACATTCGGTAAACTTTTTAGATGTTACTCTGACTAGAGAGGGTAATAGATTGGTTCCATCTCTTTATACAAAACCTACTGACAGAAATAATTTGTTGTTTGCTCATAGTGCACATCCGGCTCCATTAAAACATGCGTTACCATACTCACAATTCCTGCGGGCATTGAGGATCTCTAGTAGTCGGGAACAGGGTATGGCACAACTTGAGAGTATGTATAACAAATTTCTACAGAGAGGTTATGGTGCTGACGTGCTCAATACAGCTAAGGACAAAGTGCTAGCGATTCCCCCTAATCAGATCCTCACGTTTAAATCAAAAAAGAGACAAATTGAGAACAAACAGTGGGGCAGATGTATTAACCTGGTGAAGGCATAAGGAAGAAATAAAGCAGTGTTAAGTGCAAGGTGATAAAGGCACCAGCCAATCAGATCCTAACTGTTAATTTACATATTGGAGCTGATTGGCTGGTGCCTTTATCACCTTGCACATATCACTGGTTTATCACTTCCTTATGCCTTCTCCAGATTAATACATCTGCCCCACTGTTGGGTAAATAAATTCAACCATATGAGTTCTACAATTAATGGTAAAGCTAAATCTCTATGGCCTATTATTACATCTGATAAGGATTTAAAACCATTACAACAGACGGCATTAATGTCTTGCTACCAAAGAGGGAAAAATTTGAAGGACTATTTAGTCCGCAATGATATTTCACAGTTGGGTAAAGTATCTAGGGGTAATACATTTTTGGGGAAGCCCAAAAATGGATGCTATAGGTGCCCCAACTGTACGACCTGCAGTTATTTGCAAACAGGTCCCTCCTTTTGTCATCCTTATTCAGGGGTGAAATATGATATTCGTTTTCATCTGACATGTACAAGTAAATTTATCATATACGTTATTACCTGTCCGTGTTCTAAGATGTACGTTGGTAAAACTGAATGTACTTTGAAAGAATGTATGAATCAACATCGTTCGGCCATTCGTTTGGCTTTGGCAGCAGGGAGTAGTGAGCAGCCGGTGGCTCGCCATTTCGTTTCCCATAAACATAGTTTAGCGACACTCCGTTATAGGATTATAGATCATGTCCCCCCCTTACTTAGAGGTGGTGATAGGGCAAAAAAATTGTTACGTCTAGAATCACAATGGATCATAAGACTTGATACGCTGTCACCAAGAGGATTGAACGAATCTTTGGGATTACAGTGTTTCATTTAGCCTGCAAAGTTTTTTAACTGGGTATACGTGAGATAAGAATATTTTCATTGCCTCGGCAATATATAATTGCGAGCTGCTAACTACATTTGAAGGGTTAATAGGTCCCTATATATTGGAAGGGAAATAAGCACTGGGTGTGTCCCTGCATTTGGTATTACTAAGCAAAATAAAGATTGGAGTAGAATAGGTGTTCATCATGTGTAATCTTAGTCAGTGTTGTTGTTGTTTTAAATGAGAAAAAAAGCTTTTTTGTTTTCACGTTTTATTTGGTTTTTGTATGTAGATTTTTTATGTAAATTCAATGGATTAAGTCATCCCAGGTGTTTGGGGCGGACCCAGGTACCGATTTGAGGTATTTGGAGGCCGGAACTATTGTACTGACGTCATGCTTGTACTCAGGTGGTGGGTATTTAACTGAGTTGCACCATTGTCTAGTATGTTACCTGCTTGAAAAAAGCTCAATAAAGGAGCTGAAACGTTGCAAAGAAATGCAGTCTATTTGAAATTATTTCAGCAATCCGGAGTGCCGCCCTTGGAAGGTTATATATATATATATATATATATATATATATATATATATAATATACTGTAATAACGGACCTGGTGGACACTGTCAGCAGACTGCTAAACTAGTATGAAGAAAAAAAAAGCCACCACAGGTATACAATGTAGATGGATGGATTGGATACTATAGTATAGTATTATATTACTTATGGACGACGAGTGCACTGACGACACAGAGGTAGGTACAGCCGTGGACTACCGTACTGCTATATATATATATATATATATAATATACTGTATAATAATAATAACGGACCTGGTGGACACTGTCAGCAAACTGCTAAACTAGTATGAAGAAAAAAAAAACCTACCACAGGTATACAATGTAGATGGATGGATAGTATAGTATTATATTACTTATGGACGACGAGTGCACTGACGACACAGAGGTAGGTACAGCCGTGGCCTACCGTACTGCTATATATATATATATATATATATATATATATAAAATATACTGTATAATAATAATAACGGACCTGGTGGACACTGTCAGCAGACTGCTAAACTAGTATGAAGGAAAAAAAAGCCACCACAGGTATACAATGTAGATGGATGGATACTATAGTATAGTATTATATTACTTATGGACGACGAGTGCACTGACGACACAGAGGTAGGTACAGCCGTGGCCTACCGTACTGCTATATATATATATATATATAATATACTGTATAATAATAACGGACCTGGTGGACACTGTCAGCAGACTGCTAAACTAGTATGAAGGAAAAAAAAGCCACCACAGGAGTGTTTTTCAGGCAGACAAACGTATACTGAACTGGTGGTCACTGTCAGCAAAACTGTGCACTGTACTCCTGCTATAACTGCTCCCCAGTCCCCACAATTAGGCAGTGTGAGCAGTGCACTCAGCACAGATATATGCAGCAGTGCAGCACACTGAGTGAGCACAGATATGGTGGAGCGTTTTTTTTCAGGCAGAGAAACAACGGATTAAACTCACTGGTGGTATAATCAAAACCCTGCACTGTACTCCCTAACAGCTGCTCCCCGTCCCCAATCCTCCCCACAATTATAAGTCACTCAGTCTTTTCTACTATAACGGAGACGACGCCAGCCACGTCCTCTCCCTATCAATCTCAATGCACGTGTGAAAATGGCGGCGACGCGCGGCTCCTTATATAGAATCCGAATCTCGCGAGAATCCGACAGCGGGATGATGACGTTCGGGCGCGCTCGGGTTAACCGAGCAAGGCTGGAGGATCCGAGTCGCTCGGACCCGTGAAAAAAAAGGTGAAGTTCGGGCGGGTTCGGATCCTGAGGATCTGAACCCGCTCATCACTAATGTGCATATAGAGTTAGATTTAGGTGGGTTATATTGTTTCTGTGCAATGAAAAGCTTTACGTTCATAATTGTGCCACAAGAAATAAAAACAGTCCCAGATTCCTTTCACTATAACAATTCATTTAAGTCATAATGAGCAGTATTTTAATAGGAATACTAATATGCTGTATTTATTGAACAAGGGGGTGGGGTTAGAAATGGCTTACTGACTTCCAAAGCCATACATGAACAGGGTCCAAGGTACCTGAAGCAGCTTTTGATTCCTTAACATCCCATTTTACTGCGGCCTAATTCAGAGATGGCCCCTTATCTCCAGTTAAGGGCAAGCTTAATGCTTCAGCATACTAAGACATTTTGGACAATGCTATGCTTCCAACTTTGTGGCAACAGTTTGGGACAGGCCCTTTTATATTCCATTATGACTGCGCCCAAATGCACAAAACAAGGACTATGAAGACATGGTTTTATGAGTTCATGTGGAAAAACTTGACAGGACTACACAGAGGCCTGACCTCAACCCTATCAAGCACATCTGGGATGAACTGGAACGGAGTTTGCAAACCAGGCCTACTCGTTCAACATCAGTGCCGGGCACAACATCAGTGGAGGGCACAAATTCACACAGAAACACTCCAAAATCTTGTGGAAAGCCTTCCAAGAAGAGTGGAAGCTGTTATAGCTACAAAAGGAGGACAAACTCTATATTAAAGTATATGTATTTGAATACAATGTCATTCCAGTCCCTATTGGTGTAATGGTCAGTCGTCTGAATACTTTTGTCCATATATTGTATGTAAACATTAGACGCAGAGAGTAGCCATGCACCTTGATGTGAGCTTGTTGGACAAACCTATTACATCAAAGGTCCACAGTCCATAAAATGTTAGAAGTTATAAAACTTTGCTCAACATATGATTTCCCTGTTTTGTTTCACAATTAAATATGAGTTTCATGTAAAACTAAAAATATTGTTTTGCGTGACATTTATAAAAGCTTCATTACCATCCTGAGGCCATTTTTTCTTAGGGTGATTCCTCTATGGCCTGCTCTGGGATCCTCAGTTTCTCTCAGCCTGGATGAAAACTGAAGGGTAGGGATTACCATCAAAGCGTTCACATCTTTGGTGCCATTGGTAGTTTCCATGGATAGCAGGAAACCACTGATGATGTGAACCATCAATGAGAATTGCTGCTGTTGGTAAAGGCAAGGAGGTAGGCCAATCAGTGCAGGATGGAGCTATGCACAGGGCCGGACTGCCCATCTGGCACTTCTGGCAAATGCCAGAAGGGCTGATGGACTGGTGGCCTGTCCGGTCCACAGAGAGCTGGGAAGGGCGCGCGCAGAGCAGCTCCTGGCTCGTCCACCACTGCCGCCGCCACCAGTAGTGCCCCGTTGCTTAGCAATATGGGGGCGTGCCACGAGTCCATGCCCCCTGAATCGCGACATCCCCCCACTTGCAGTGTCCGTGTGCCCCGTTGCTTAGAAATATGGGACGTGCCTCGAGTCCACGACCCCAGACTCATGGCACACCCCCATTTGCAGTGTCCGCGCACCCCTTGCTGGACACGCGTGCCCCCTTCACGTGCGCATGTATGCCAGGGCCGAAAAGAGGCCCCAGTCCGTCCCTGGCTAAGCACCCTGCCAAGGGAAATATATGCCATCAATGGTGGAGAACTATCATAAAGAGGAGATTGGCAAAGAACCATCACAGAAAGGAGAATGGCGGAGAACCATCATGAAAAGGAGAATGAAAGAGACCTATTCTAAATTGGACATAACTGCATGTAAAGCCGATAAGCATGCTATTGGCCGATGTTGTAAGTACTGCGGATTCATCAATGTCACACTGCGCATCAGGGACGTGCGGTGAGGTAAATGGCTCAGGAGGCACTTGCTAGTACCAGAGCCAGATTTACACACAATATATGAGCCCAAAGGAACATGTGGGTATTACACACAGGTGCAGCAGTATACACTGGAAATTTGGTGAGTTATTATCAGGGAAGTACGGAGAAGATAGGCAGGGGAGGCACTGCCTCGCCTGCACTAGATCTTTTACTCCAGAGTTTTGACTATAAAAAGATTAGAATAATGCAAAGAATATATTTCTAATCTATTCTTTGCATTTTTCAGATATTTTATATAGTGAAAACTCTTGTGTATACTGGAGTATGACAGGAAAGGCTCTGCCTCACCTCACGCAATGTCACTGTTGCGCATTTGTCCCAGTGGTTACCATATGGAGACACAGAATTAATTTGTATGTGGGGAGTGTGGATTTTAGTGGGTGTTCCTGGGAGGTATCAGGTGGTGGCTGGGCAAAGATGCAAAACAGATGAAACAGTACACCATGTTCAGACAGAGAAACTACACTTGCTGTAGGGCTGGTGCAGGGTTTAATGGTGCACTGCTGAAAGCTAGCATCTCAGTATGAACAAAATCGACATTAGCAGAAAGACGTAGCTGTGACTGTATTTGCGTCCTACTCAGAACTGGGATGATCACTTCCTATGCCCCAGTGTTTAGAGCCTATCTATGCCCACATGGATTAAGTCACAGCAACCCACAACTGTAATGGATATATGTATTTACAGCCATGTAAAGTATTGTGCTACTGCATCGCAAGAAAAGATAGACTGTGCAGGCAAGTCAATCCTTGCTAGATCGGTGTACTATCTAGTTCATCTCACATGTCAATTAAATCTCACATAAGCCAAAATCTCACATAAGACAAAATCGTAAATACACATAGTCCATATCTCAAGAAAAGTTAGTCAAAAACGGTGGTGCTGGGTTCCGGGGAGTTCAAGGGAAATAGCAAAGTCAAAATCGGCCATAGCAAGGATCTCACCATGTGTACACACCTTTACACATTTTAGATATATGTCCGAATTCCTACCAACAAACTACATTAATCTTACCGGAGTTAAATATGTCCTATGTAATATAAACAACTGTATTTGCTGAAATCTTATTGAGTTTGTGGCACCCCGAGGTGATGCCAACGCTGAATTCCATGCCTCATTACTCAATGGGCCCACATCCCCCTCCCATTTATCTTTAAGCTTAGGGAGATCCTCCTGAGAATGGGCATTTGCCAAAAAATTATAAATGTGAGAGACTACCTTACTGGGACCATGGTCCCTTAAGAGTTTTTTAACTGGTGAATCTTCTATGCGTGGTAATTCATCAAATTCTTCTCTCAGCTGAGAAAAGGACTTCATTATCTGAAAACCATATAAATGGCCTATTGCGGAAATACCTTTGGAACCCCAATCATTGTCCAACTGTAAATATCTCAGCTCATTTAGCCCTTTTGAATTCATTAAGGGGGTATCTGGATCTAATTCCTCATACTCTATTAGTGTGGTTGCCTATATTTTGTATATGTGCCAGTTGGGTCGCAATATAATATAGTTTAAAAATTGGGAGTGTCATCCCACCTTTTTCCCTTGACCTTGTTAATGTATTAATTTGAATTCTTGGACGCTGATTTCTCCAAACCAGTTATGATATCATGCTATTCAATTTCCTAAATATTGAATCTGTTATGTACACTGGGGACTGTTGGAAAACATATAAAAATTTTGGTTGAACCACCATTTTAACTAAATTTACCCGACCCATTACTGTAAGTGGTCATTTATTCCAAGATTTTGTCTTAATTCTTAAATATTCAAATATTAGCTGAATTTTAAGAAAGACAAAATCTAAAGGAGATACTGTTATCCAAATACCTAAATATTTAAAGCTATTAACACATTTGAGAGGTAAATTTGTTTGGGATACAAGAGGAAGATTTCCTAAGAATGCAAGACCACAAGACTTCCCCCAATTGATATTAAATCCCAAATACTCCCCAAACATTTGAATTATATCCAAGATTATAGGCATAGAAATACCATAGTTCGACAGAAACAGTACATCATCTACATACAATGCAACTATATCTCTCCCTTCACCAGCTCTAAGCCCCACTAACTCCCGATGGGCTCACAAAATACACGCCAGTGGCTCGATTGCCAAGGCAAATAAAATTGGGGATAGGGGATATCCCTGTCTCATTCCCCTTGACAAGGAAAATGGAGCTGAAACGTACCCATTTATAGACATCCGAGCTTTGGGATCTTTATACAGTAATTGAACCCATATAATAAATACTGGCTCGATTCCAAAAGCTCTAAAAAATTCCCATAAAAATAGCCATTCTACAGCATCAAATGCCTTGACTGCATGTAGTGAGACAATCGCTGGAAAGGGTTCATCCTCCTGGGGAGTCTACAAATGCGAAAACAATCTTCGTAAATTAACCAAAGTTGATTTCCTAGGTATGAAACCTGTCTGATCGGAATGTATGATTGTTGTCAAAACTTGGCTAAGTAGAGCAGATAGAACCTTTGCTAATATTGTGGCATCTGTAGAAATTAAAGAGATCGGCTTGCATGATTCCAATAACTCAGGATCTTTTCCTAATTTTGGGAGAAC
Source organism: Pseudophryne corroboree (assembly GCF_028390025.1). Classification (NCBI taxonomy): domain Eukaryota; kingdom Metazoa; phylum Chordata; class Amphibia; order Anura; family Myobatrachidae; genus Pseudophryne; species Pseudophryne corroboree. The sequence continues at coordinate 601,444,010 of NC_086444.1, forward strand.
AGCTATTACTGCTTCTGACATAGAATCTGGGATAGCATTTTCCTCCAAAAAAGTGTTGAACATCTGTAACAATCTTGGGGTAAACAGTGCCATATGCCTCTTATAGACCTCTATTGGGATACCATCTGACCCATGCGTTTTACCCCAGGGGGAGGATTTACTGGTCATTTCAATTTCCGCTATTGTTATAGGGGCCTCCAGTGCAACACATTCTGTCCCTGATAATGTTGGAAGATCAATCTCAGAGACATATCTTGATATATCTACCTGACTGCATTTTATCTTAGTTTTATACACCTCCCTAAAATAATCTACAAAAGTTTCCACAATCTCAGGGGTGGAATTGACCAAATTCCCATCTCTAGTCTAAACCTTAGTAATCACATTTGAGGATCTATCTGTCTGGGCCAAATAGGCCACATAACTACCCAACCTATCGGCATTAAAGTATCGAGAGTGAGAGGTGAATAACATTTGTTGGAGATAAACCTCCTACTATCAATCCCCTTCAATTGTCTGTTCGTTACCCTTTGTTTACCAATCGATTGGGAATCCCAGAAAGCAGACACCACACGCCAGTTATGTCCACCAAAATGAGACTGGCTCCACTTTATTCAGCAGGGCATTATATAGAAAAAGGTACTTGCATGAATACTTGATACACGTCCCATTTAAAAACAATAATGCATCTCTTCTCATAACACCTCTCAGGCTGACACCCTCCTACGTGTCCTTCACCAGAAGTCTAAACACACAGAGACTGTCTAATAACATGTTTTCAAGACTTATAGATACGACCTTGCTTAGCACAGAACGTACTAACAGTGAAATGTCAGCATTATTATGATTTACTCTGAGAAGCATACTTCTGCTTCTCTACATCATGGCTGCTACTTAACAAAATGGCTGACACTGCTTAAGCTAAATACGTTTATCTTCCTCACATTCTATGAGCTACTCTTTCTCCTACATGTGCTTTCCACTCCCCTTGTGCTTCTAACCAAGCGTCCTTAGAAGATTCCAATTTATCGTTTAAATAAGCCAGTTCTAAAGTGTTGCACTTCATTTCTAAGTCAGTGGCCCTTTTTCTGTTTGCCAATTTAAACTCAGCAATTTTTTTTATCAAAGACCCACACAAGAAGGCCTTAAATACATCCCAGACTACTATTGAAGTGGAAGAGCCCGTGTTCTCATTCAGGAACTCTGCCTATATTACTCCTATTTCAGACCCAGACCCCATCTAGATTAGCCATGATGGGTGGCATTTCCAATATGATTGTCCATGGCCAATTGTATCATAACTGGTGAATGGTCAGATATGCCATTTGTCTTATATTCTACAGTAGATATGCTCCATGACAATTCTGGAGAAGGAATGATGAGATTGGGAAAAACATGAGTACTGTTTCACATTGAGGTTTCTATCTCGCCATGAATCCACCCATCCCAGATCTGCCACAAATGTTGACAGACCCCTATTACCTTGAGGAATATGAGTGCCAAATTTCCACCATCTGTCCTTACGAGGCTCCAAGACATTGTTGAAATCTCCCATACATACAACTGGAGAGTCCGGAGATATTGCTACAAATTCAACTGCCTTCTTTAGAACCTCGTATGAAAATGGAGGGGGAATGTAGATTGCCAATAGATAAATCTATAAAACAGTTTAAAAATATATATCTACCCCCTGGGTCTTTCTTAACCTCATTACATATGAATGGGATTGTTTTTTTTTTTCTAAGTACAGACACTTCCCTAGATGATGAGGTAAAGAGGGCATGAAATGCCCACCCCACCCAAGTCTACTTTAGGGACATAAGTTTCCCCCTGATTATATGTGTTTCAGTGATACATGCAATATCTGCGCCATATTGTTTTATTTGTCTGAGAACTAAGGAGCTCTTTATTTTGTCATTAATACCTCTCACATGCAGAGCCGGCCCTAGGCATAGGCAAACTATGCAAATGCTTAGGGCATTTGATATGCCTAGGGGCACCAGCAGCTTCTGCTGATTAAAATGATATGCGGCATTCCTATATTCTCTGTGTAGCATTTTGTATGCAGATACAGCCACAGTCGCACACAGTATATAGGCATGCTGCATATTATTTTAATCAGCAGAAGCCGCTTAGCATCCTAGCCACATAGCAATGCAAATAAGATGATTTTTCATAAAAAAAGGTGCCCGTGTTATCAGAGCTGTCTGGGAGCTGGAGCTGCCAGCTGATTCATGCCAGGGATCTCCTGCTGCATGGCGCATTGAGGCAATATTTACGAGGACACATCTGTATCCAAGCAGGCAGGGGTCACAGTGTTAATGGCCGTGTGAGTGCTGTGTGTGAGTGGGTTGTTTGTGCAATAGTGTTCGGCATATGTGTAAGGGGCATATGCGTGTCATGTGTATACATGCATTAATAATGTGCAGCAAATGTGTAAGGGACACTATGTGTGTCATTATGTGTATAAGGGCATTAATAATGTGCAGCATACTGTATGTGTAAGGGACATTATGTGTATAAGGGCATTAATAAAAGTTGGCATAATGTGTGTGGCGCATTATGCTTATAAGGACATTAATAATGTGTGTCATGTGTAAGGGGCATTACTGTGTGGTATTATGTGTATAAATACATTACTAATGTGTGGCATTATGTGTATAAGGTGCTCTACTGTGTGGCGTTATGTATAGAAAGGGCACTACTGTGTGGTCTAATGTGAATAAAGAGCAATATGGTGTGATGTAATGTGAATAAGGAGCAATTCAGTGTCATGTATTGTGAATAAGGGGCACTACTGTGTGGCGTAATGTATGGAAAGGGCACTACTGTGTGGTCTATGGTGTGATGTAATGTGAATAAGGAGCAATTCAGTGTGATGTAATGTGAATAAGGGGCACTACTGTGAGGAGTAATGTTTATAAGGGTACTACGGTGTGATGTAACAATGAATAAGGGACACTATTGCATGATAAAATGTGAATAAAGTTGCAGTACTGTGTAGTGGAATTTGAATTGGGGGTACTATTGTGTGCCCATGCCCCTTCCCAGCAAGAACATGCCCCTTCTTAGGCTGTGCGCCGAATGTGCGCACTGTTCCTATTTAAAATATAGGGGGTAGGAACACCAAAATAAGGACTGCTATAGGTGAGGGGTGATGGTGCTGGGAAAGGGGTGCAGGGTCAGAGGCGGAACTAGCGGTGGTGCTAGGGGGCACCAGCCAAAATCTTGCCTAGGGCATCGAATTGGTTAGGGCCGGCTCTGCTCACATTCTATGTTACTATTTTAACCATCTATAATTCATCTTCGCAATGGCAAATAACATCCATGTGGGTTACTCCCCTTATCCTCATTGACACAAGGAGTGCTATTGCCTCCAACCGCAGCCTGAGGTGCACGATCAGCCCCTTCAGCTCTTAAACATTTGCACGTCACACAATAATACCTAGAATGACCAGACATTAAAATACAAACAAACATTAACAATACAAAACTCTTTTCTCCCCACCCACACACCATCCCAATTGAGGCATACCTAATTCCAATTTCCAATTCCGATATTCCAACATACAGCCCCTTACGGGCAACAACCCTCTTTCATCCACTCTAATAGGGGCAATAGATACCAATGACCACCAAGACACGGTGGGCTCTCCAGCAATTTTAGAATAATTATAATAGCAATATATATCAACTTTTGCGGCAAAGAAAAAAATAAAAATAAAATAAAAAAATAAAATACAAACGCATATAATATATATATATATATATATATATATATATATATATATAGATATATATAGATATATATGCATACAGCAGCAGCCGGCTCTCCAAAAACGGGATCAAGGTGCTCAGGTGCCAGAAACCATAATAGATAGAAGTCCAACAATGAACGGCACTCAAGAGACAGCAATAGAAACAAACTTGTATTCCAAACAGTTACATTGTCAGCGCTTGTATGTTGTTTTCACATTGTATATGTATTCACGTTGTATGTGACAGTATACAGGAGGAAGATTTGGTTGTATACTGTTGCTATAGTAACCTGTCCCCCTCTGTTCACAACCGCATCAGAAGCGGGTCCAGGTCGCGGGATGACGCAACTTCCGGCCGCCGGATGTCACATGTGACCGGAAGCGCGGGCTCCGTGTACTGAGACGGCGCCGACGCTGCAGGGGATGGCAGGGTCCAGGATGGTAAGGTATTTAAGTGTGTCACTGTTGTTATGTCACTTGTTTGCAGTGTCCTGAGGAAGGGGGTTCGTCCCCCGAAACGTCGATAATAAATGTACTTGGCTTTTTCACTTTACATTGTGCAAGTCTCTGAGTGCCGCCAGTACCCTCTGCTTTGTATTGGGGTCACATTACCCCCAGGAAAGCACCAGAGCAGATATCCCTACGGGGACAGCGGAGTGCCGGACTGCTGGATGCACTATATATATATATATATATATATATATATATACATACACGCATACATATACATACACATACATTTATGTATACGCATTACATCTTCATACATATGCGTGCATACATATACCCACATGGCAAATAGACCAGCCTGCCCTGGGGAATAGCTTAATAACATCACTAATTTGCGGGCAGATCTTAATAAAGCAACCTATACAATGATCAAAAATTAACCATATCTGCTGTAAGACCACTACTACATTTTTATCTTTCAGCCATATGGCCCAATTTACCCCCATAGTTGATGTCAAAGAGATCTTGTTACATCATCCTGCCAATTGATCACGTAATATCCACAAACCAAAAACAGAACAGCAAAGAAAAAAATAAATAAATATATATATATATATATATATACAAAACAATAACCAATTGCGCTTGGTATAACTTTAAAACACTGAGATTTTAGTATTTCCAGTAGCTGTTCTTCCACGGTGTGGATTCTTATAACTGGTGTCACCTGCAAGTATACCCTCACACCAGAGAACACACCCAAACAAAAAGACGGCCAGAATGGCCTAAATTAGATATGATACCAATTTGTTTTTATTAAAAAAACAACATATAGAATTCCATAAATTCATATGAACATTTTTTTACAAATAAAAGGTTCCATGCATTCATATAAACATTCTTAAAAGAAATACATCCAGATACAGTCAATAGGTTTTCTGTTCAAGCCTTTAAAGAACACCTTCACCCTTATAGGTGTATATTCTGTAGGGTGTACTGACCCGGCATACAAACTGAAAAGAGTTTGCAATCAGGTTCATTAACTAGCTGAATACGCTTAAAGGCGTATGCGTTTATGCTTGGTATGTATAAAATTATATGATAAGACACCACACCTGATAGCACCCAGTAAAAATATGTCCGAATATTAAAATTATGGACTTCTAACCAATTAATAATATCCATAGGTTTTACCATCCTACAACCATTCTGGGTGAATTATCCATCTCTATTAAAAGTTGGTCCTATATATATGGACTATGGATGTTTTATATCCATGAAGGCCTTTGTTCCTTTTTTTGGTATGTATATATTTCCTTCTCCATTTTCTCCTCCATTTTCCTTCCTTATGTGTATATGCATATATGTGTGTATATAAAAATTATAAAAATTATCCTAGAAATTTTAAAGGACTATCCAATCACCCGTTTTATGTTTTAGTGACACCATACAGAAACCCCTGATGAAGTCGTTCTGACGAAACGCGTTGGGTCGAATCAGTTGCGGTCTCTTATCTAGTTCATCAGTACACCCTACAGAATATACACCTATAAGGGTGAGGGTGTTCTTTAAAGGCTTGAACAGAAAACCTATTGACTGTATCTTGATGTATTTCTTTTAAGAATGTTTATATGAATGTATGGAACCTTTTATTTGTAAAAAAATGTTCATATGAATTTATGGAATTCTATATGTTTTTTTTTTAATAAAAACAAATTGGTGTCATATCTAGTTTAGGCCATTCTGGACGTCTTTTTGTTCGGGTGTGTTCTCTGGTGTGAGGGTATACTTGCAGGTGATACCAGTTATAAGAATCCACGCCGTGGAAGAACAGCTACTGGAAATACTAAAATCTCAGTGTTTTAAAGTTATACCAAGCGCAATTGGTTATTGTTTTGTTTATGTTATTCTTTGAAAGTTCACTAACAGGGACTTTCTCCATATTGCTGCTGGTGGGTTGAGCGCGGGGTGGAAGACATTTTTTTGTATCTATATATATATATATTTTAACGAATCAAATATTATATAATTAATTTGCAGCCATCTGCCGTGGACCAGGTGCCTGTCTATCCAACCAGGCCGCCGCCTCCTTCAGGGTTGTAAAGAAAATGGTTTCTCCATCTGCCACAATCCTTCATTTTGAAGGAAAAAGCATAGAATATTGAAAGTTTAACTCGCGCAGCCACTTTTTAATTGGTATGAATTTAGCTCTGTCCTTTTGCACCCCCAGTGTGAAATCAGGGAACATAGAGACTTTAGCCTCCTTACAGCCTAATGCTCCCTTACTGCAAGCCAGTCTCATCATTGTATCACGATCCTGATAATTCAGAACTTTTATGATAAGGGTACGAGGTGGGACCGCAGGAAGTTGTGGATAGAAAGGAATTCGGTGGGCCCTTTTCACTGCAAATTGCCCAGAGAAAGAGTCTCTCCCGAATTTGTCACATAGCCATTTTTACATGAATTTTTCAGGATTAATACCCTCCTCACATTATTTCTATGTAGCTTTCCCTCAATATCCAAGATTTTATTTGGCATACCAAACATCTGGTCTGTTAAAGATCTAACCTGGACATTAAGCTGACCATGTGAATCCTCTATGGTAGATACTCATGCCTCAGCCTCGATCACCCTCTTGCGTACTTTCTGCAAATCTTGGTGCAACAGTGAAATATCCAATTGGGCCATGCCTATCTTTACTGATAAACGTTGTTCGCTGCAGTTTACTGCTTCCAATACTTGCTGTAATGTGACTTCTATAGAGTTTAAAGAACTGTTTGCTTTAGATGGAGATGTTTGAGGTGTAGAGGAGGGTGCCTGGGAACTACCCCTGGCTATTGAATGGGCATAATTTTCTAGCCGTGCTGTGGCTGCCGTTTGTCCGGTTTTACCCATTTTCTTTGGGATGATAATCCTCCCAATAGAATACAGCCAGCAAGACCGATTTTAAGTTAAATATATATGCTCAGCTGCCACCAGGGCTTTTTTCCATTCTCTCCTTGCCCCACCAAGAGCACTGGTGGCTATATAGTTATTGCATTAAATGGGCAGTATGTCTTTCTCATAGAGAGCCTCATACACGTCCAGGCTTCTTATCCTCACTACAGGAGCTCAACAGCTTGTTGGGAACTATTATGTGCATACCCACACAAGCAGCTGGGCTTCCCCCTTCAGTATAACCTCTCCAGCACCTCCTCAATCACAGCCAGAGAGCCTCCGCTAAGAACCAGCCTCCTCCACATAGCCTGTGTCAACTGCCAAAACATAGGGCTCACCGACTATCCAGCTGAACACCATTCTCCCTGCCGTCCGACCCGATCCGTCGCGGCCAGGGAGGCAACCAGAAGCCAGAGGCTCACACCAAACAAGGAGAGCGCAGGACCAGGAGCACATAGAAGGGCAGTCGAGCTTTCTCCGTCCCCACCGCTGTCCAGTCAGGAACGCCGCAGTGGGGGACAGATTACACAGTCTGTCCCCCGTACAAAGAGCCTCACACCGGACAAGAGGGGTAATTCAGAGTTGATCGCAGCAGCAAATTTGTTAGCAGTTGGGCAAAACCATGTGCACTGCAGGTGTGGCAGATATAACATGTGCAGAGAGAGTTAGATTTGGATGGGTTATTTTGTTTCTGTGCAGGGTAAATACTGTCTGCTTTATTTTTACACTGCAATTTAGATTTCTGTTTGAACACACCCCACCCAAATCTAACTCTCCGTACATGTTATATCTGCAGTGCACATGGTTTTGCCCAACTGCTAACAAATTTGCTGCTGCGATCAACTCTAAATTACCCCCAGGGAGAGCAGCAGGAATGGAAATACACAGAGGGGCATCCAAACTCCTTCGTCCTCACTGCTGTTTGGCCAGAGATTCCGTACCAGGGGACAGACTGTACCATAACCGACTCCACGTGCAGAGAAGCCGCCACGGAAACCGCCGCAGGTGAGTCTGGATATCAGCCGGAGAGCCCGTACACCTGCTTCTACTCCCACACTGCCATGGCCACACCCCCATAAAGACTTGACTCTTACATTTTAATTGGTTATTGTATAATTGAGCACTATTTTGTTTAATGTTTTGGCATGGCTGCAACTGGGGGGACCTAAGGGGGCATGTGCCCAAGGTGCAGAATCTGAGAGGGTGCAGAGATGGGTACCCGGCTTCCCCTCCTTCCTCAGCCTTAAGGGGCTACCTTCTGCCAGGTCCAAGATCCCTCACTGCAGGTACCCGCTCCCCAGCACCACCAATGTGGACTCCTAGGAAACTTCCCCCTCCCCCGGCAACTACAACGCTAATGAATGGGGCAGTGGGGGTGAACATGGACTCTCCAGTTGCCCCCTTTCATCTCCCTGGTCCATGGCCGCTCACACACTCCTGCGCCTGTGTAAGCGATGTCTGCCCCCAGGCCTATTCCCTAGCACCTCCCCCTTCCAGCATCTCCACCAGATGAGGACAGGGCCCTAAGGGGCTACCTACTGCCAGGTCCCAGACAGAACCCTTGCTGCAGGTCTCCGCTCCTCAGTACCACCAGTGTGGACTCCCGGGAAACTACCCCCCAGCAAATCTATACGCCAGGACAGCTGCTGCCTCCCAAAGAGTGGTCCTAGGTCCAACTTGCATGCCGGGCTTTGTAGCCCTACAACAGTCCTAGGGACTCCTCCCTGCAGCCAGGAAAACCCACATTGTGTATCCCCCTTCCCCAAAAAGGTGGTACTCCTCCTCTTTAATTGGCCCTATGTCCTGACTGGCATGCTGGACTATGTAGTCCTACAGCTGTTGGCCAGTCAGAGTCCCTGACAATACTGTATCTGAGGTGCATGTTTGTTTTCTTGTGTTCCTATCCATTTTCCTAGGGAATGTGTGCTGGATGCACCCTGACGGTGCTGGTTGTCACTTTTCCAACTGTGTTTTTGACACGGTTCCAAAGTGTGTGTGTGCGTGTGCATGGGTGGGCGCCAAATTACTGCTTTGCCCCGGGTGCCAAAAATCCTAGTTTCGGCCTTGGTTTTGGTCACATTAGATATGAAGTTGTTGGATAACGTCACAAATGCTAAGAAGTCATAGGTTTTATTGAACGCTACACTGTCCCATTAAAAGTCAGAATGGAATTGTAATTATTATTTTAAGTAAATGTGCCGCGGAATAGGCATGAAGAATGAGAACCGGTCACAGGAAGACAAAGACGCAGTTGTGAAAAAGATGCCTCTGATAAACAAGCCAGTTTTTCGAATTTAGTATAAAATCATGGACACAACATTTTTTAACATCCTATGGTGGTCCCAATATTAGGGCTCCTATCATTTGAAATGAAGAACCTGAACACTGAGGTGACTAGAGTTTTTCTCTGGGCATTAAAGGATGACTAAACAGTAAATACAAGTTACATAAAAGAACTATGAACAACATGTGTAATAATAGGATTTTAATTACCAACCGGTAAATCCTTTTCTCGTAGTCCATAGGGGATACTGGGAATCCATTTAGTACCATGGGGTATAGACGGGTCCACTAGGAGCCTTGGCCACTTTAAGAATTTGATAGTGTGTGATGGCTCCTCCCTCTATGCCCCTCCTACCAGACTCTGTCTAGGAAACTGTGCCCGAGGAGACGGTTATACTTTGAGAGGCTAGATAAGGAAAGTGCTGAGATTACAAACCAGCACACACAAAACAAGAGGAAAGCCATGCTAACCAAACTTGAAACCAGGAACAGTGTCCTTGGGGATACTGGGAATCCATTTAGTAACATGGGGAAGTACCAAAGCTCCCAAACTGGGTGGGAGAGTGCTGAGGCTCCTGCAGAACTGATTGGCCAAATTGAAGGTCCTCAGAGGCCAAAGTATCGAACTTGTAAAACTTTGCAAACATATTCGAACCTGACCAAGTAGCTGCTTGGCAGAGCTGTAAAGCTGAGACACCCCGAGCAGCTGCCCAGGAAGAACCCACCGACCTAGTAGAGTGGGCCTGTACAGATTTTGGAACCGGCAATCCTGACGTGGAATAAGCATGCTGGATAGTGAGCCTGATCCAGCGTGCAATCGACTACTTTGAAGCAGGACACCCAATTTTATTGGGATCACAGAGAACAAACAGCGAGTCGGATTTCCTGTGATGAGCTGTCCTCTTTACATACACCTTCAAAGCCCACACAACATCCAAAGACATTGAAGTAGCAGAGGTGTCCGTAACAGCCGAAACCATAATCGGTTGGTTGATGTGTAACGTTGACACCACCTTAGGAAGAAATTGCTGATGAGTTCTGAGTTCAGCTCTGTCCTCATGGAAAGTTAAGTAGGGACTCTTGTGAGACAACGCCCCTAACTCTGACACACGTCTTGCTGTAGCCAAGGCCAACAGTGTGATAGTCTTCCACGTAAGGTACTTTACATCAACGTCCTGTAACGGTTCAAACCAGTCCGATTGGAGGAACTGCAGCACCAAATTGAGATCCCAAGGTGACGTGGGAGGCACAAAGGGAGGCTGGATGTGCAGAACACCTTTTAAGAATGTCTGGACCTCAGGGAGAGAAGCCAATTATTTCTGAAAGTAAATAGACAAGGCCGAAATCTGGACTTTTATGGAGCCTAGGCATAGGCCCACATCCACTCCTAACTGCAGAAAAAGCAGGAGATGTCCCAGATGAAATTCCACCGCAGAATATTGTCTGATCTCACACCAAGAGACATACTTCTTCCATATACGGTGGTAATGTTTAGACGTTACCCCCTTCCTGGCTTGGATCATAGTCGGGATGACCTTGTCAGTAATCCCTCTCCTGGCAAGAATCAGCCGTTCAACTTCCATGCTATTAAACATAACCGCGGTAAGTCTTGATAGATGAACGGGCCCAATTGCAGAAGATCCTCGCGAAGAGGTAGAGGCCACGGGTCTTCAATCAGCAGCTCGAAAGATCCGCATACCAGGCCCTTCAAGGTCAGTCTGGAGCAGTGAGGATTGCTTGATCCTTTTCCCTTTTTATTCTCTTTAGAAATATTGGGATCAGAGAAAGTGGAGGAAACACGTACACCAGCTGGTAGACCCACGGAGTTGTCAGAGCGTCTACCGCCACTGCTTGTGGGTCCCTCAACCTGGAACAGTACCGCTTGAGCTTCTTGTTGAGTCGAGAGGCCATCATGTCGATCTGTGGATATCCCCACCGACGTGTCAACCACCGGAACACCTTCGGGTGGAGGACCCACTCCCTTGGGTGCAGATCGTGTCTGCTGAGGAAGTCTGCTTCTCAGTTGTCTACTCCCGGAATGAAGACCGCCAACAACGTCACAATGTGTTTTTCCACCCAGAGGAGAATTCTTGACACCTCTGACATTGCTGCTCTGCTTTTCATTTTGCCCTGTCGGTTTGTGTACGTTACTGTTGTTACATTGTCCGACTGGACCTGAATGGCCAGATTCCGAAGTAGAAAGGAGGCCTGCAGAAGGGCGTTGTAGGGTATTTGGCCTGAGTTACAGGATGTTTATTGGAAGGACGACTTCCTGACTTGACCATCTTCCTTGAAATTGCACCCCTTGGGTGACTGCTCCCCAACATCTGAGGCTTGCGTCTGTGATTAGCAGAATCCAATTCTGAATCCCAAACCTCCAACCCTCAATGAGGTGAGACATCTGTAGCCACCACAGAAGGGAGATTCTGGCTCTTGGCGACAGACAGATCATCTGGTGCATGTGAAGATGCGATCCGGACCATTTGTCTAACAGATCCAGCTGGAAGGGCCTCGCATGAAACCTACCATATTGAGACGCCTCGTAAGAGGCCACCATTTTCCCCAGAAGGCGAATGCACAGATGCACCGAGATCCAGGTTGGCTTCGGGACAGCCCGAACCATCGACTGGATTACCATAGCCTTCTCCAATGGAAGGAACACTCTCTGAGACTCTGTGCCCAGTATCATTCCCAGGAAAGGAAGCCTCTGCGTCAGTTCCAGGTGAGATTTTGTTAAGTTCAGAATCCACCCGTGATCCAGGAGTAGTCTGGTTGAGAGGCCAATGCTGTCCAACAACCCTGGACGGTGCCTTTATCAGAAGATCGTCCAGGTACGGAATTATGTTCACTCCCTGTTTGTGGAGTAGAAACATCATCTCTGCCATCACTTTGGTGAACACTCTCGGTGCCGTGGAGAGACCAAATGGCAGAGCCTGGAACTGGTAGTGGCAGTCCTGCAGTGCAAACCGCAGGGCCGGCTCTACCATTAGGCAGCTTTAGGCGGCTGCCTAGGGGCGCCGGCCCCTGGAGGGCGCCACTGAATTCATGTAGCAAAAAACTGAAGGATGTTTCTGTATCCTCCTCCTTTTACACTGCGCTGGCTGCTGCTGTGGGTCTACTCAGGTGCAGCCACCACTATCAGGCTGTACCACATAGTGTCTCAGCGCTTCCTCCATACTGAAACGTGTAACATTAAGTCATGTTAACGCACATAAGAGGCGGATGTAACTATGGCACCCCTAGTGTCATATACAATTCCTAACATGCCAGCTATCGTGTATACATAGGCAGAAAGAATGGTCGTCACGCAAGGATTTGAAAGTGAAAGTATATTGTGAACAATGGACCCTATTCAGCAGCAGATGCTGCTGCGATGCGATTGCAAATCCTCGTGTCCCACCATTGTGCACAAGCGCGCGGGTCGGGGAGATGCGATCGCATCTCACTTTGCAAATGCCTCTGCCTGATTGACCGGTAGAGATATTCTTGGGGCGGTACGGGGGAAAGATGCAGCATTTCAGGGGTGTTGACTTGGCATTGGTCAGGTGTGCTATTGGAAACGGAGACAGGTTTCGGGCGGCTGCGTGATGCAACCCAAAAAATGGCTGCCCTGCGTCTGCCTTTGCAGCCTGACTGCGGAGACCGGGGAACGCAATTACATTGATATTGCAACACTGCAGGGTCTTTGGATGCTGGGTGGCCTTTTCCTGTGCTAAAAACGCAAAACTGCAACTAAAGCTGAATTAGGTCCAAAGTCACAAAATATTGTTACTTTGTTTACAATATTCTTTTTCACTTTAAAAGTCTGAGAGTGTTGTCCCTTTTCTCTAAATATGTATAATGATGCAATTCACTCCAGCCCACCTAGTGGCCTCCTGCATCTCCCCTCCGAGAGGTGGTGGCGGTGGGAGGTTGCAGGTTAGGGGGCGCTTGGTCTGAAGCTTTGCCTAGGGTGCACAGAGACCTTGCACCGGCACTGGCAAACCGTAGATAAGCCTGATGAGTTGGCCAGATCGAAATGTGAAGGTACGTATCCTTGATATCCAGAGACACTAGGAATTCTCCCTCCTCCAGACCTGAGATCACTGCTCTCATAGACTACGTCTTGAATTTGAACTTCGGTCTTACCGAACCGTCCGGTTTCGGTACTACAAACAAGTTGGAATAATATCCCTTGTTTTGCAGATGAGGTGACCTGAGTATGTACCAGTTTTTGAATGGCGTCCTGTAAGGTTATACTTGCCTGATTTGCAGAATATGTGAGGTGGGAGCTCTTGAAACTCCAGTCTGTAGCCCTGGGAAATAAGATCTATGACCCAGGGATACTGGCACGAACCTGTCTAGATGTGACTGAAAAATTTTAGTTGGGCTCCCACCTGCCAGTCCTGCAGCCATCGCGGTCCACCGTCATGCTCAGGGCTTTGAGGAAGCAGAGCTTGAGCTCTGTTTCTGTGAACCAGCAGTTGCAGGTTTGTATGGTTTACCTCTAGCGCATCTGGTGGCTGTAGAAGAACCTCTGGTTTTGCCCTTAAACTTGGCAGACCAAAAGGACTGCAGATTAGGTCATGAGTAGGCCTTCCTGGCTGGGGGAGTTGCAGAAGGAAGATATGTGGACTTACCCGCAGTAGCTTTGGAGATCCATTTGTCTAGTTCATCTCCAAATATGGCCTCTCCTGTGAAGGGTAGGCCTTCCACGCCTTTCCTGGAGTCCGCGCCAGCAGTCTACTGGCATAGCCATAAGTCCCTGCGTGCTGACACTGCCTTAGCAGTGGTGCGTGCATTAAGCAAGCCTATTTCTTTTATGGCTTCCACCATAAAATTCGCAGAGTCCTGTATATGTTGCAGCAGTAAAATAATCTCGCCCTGAGGCAAGGTATCTAACCCCTCAAGTAGGTTACACGACCATTTGGCGATTACCTCAGTAATCCACCCACATGCTATAGTGGGTCTCTGGGCCTCCCCAGCAGCTGTATACAAAGATTTGATTGTAGTCTCAATTCTACGATCAGACATGTCTTTTAGGGAGGCTGCACCTGGGACAGGCAATACAATTTTCTGTGACAGCCTGGATACTGATGCATCCACTATCGGTGGATTTTCCCATTTTTTTTCTATCCCTAGGAAGAAAAGGAAAATATGATATCAACCTTTTAGGGATTTGAAATTTCCTATCAGGATTAACCCCCGGTTCTTCAAGCAGGGTATTGAGTTCCTTTGACAGAGGAAAAGTGGCTGAGGATTTCTTTTTTATATTAAAATAAGATTCCTCAGTCTCCTCTGTCACCTTATCAGGGATATGCAGCACTTCTATGATAGCTTATATGAGAGCCTCAATTCCCTGTGATAGAGTACCCTCCCCCACCTCTGAGTCCACCTCCCCCTCCTCCATGTCTGACCTCTCATCATCAGAGTCAGACTGCAGGATATGGGCCAAAGGACGTTTTTGTGGACAAATGGCAGGGGACTGAGACGCTGGTTTGGGTACTGAGTCTCTTTCTCATTGCGGGACAATTTAGTAGAAATATTGGAAACCATTCCCCTAATGTAGTCCAGCCAAGGTGGCTCTGCCCCGCTAGCCTGGGAAGGTACACTGCACTGAGTACACTGTATTGAACCCCCTGGAGAAGAGGAACACTGTGCCTTACATGAAACACACTCTTTGTCTGACACACTGTGACAGTGACAGCACACACACACAGGAACAGGTTAAATGCACAATTAACCCACAAAGAGCCCTTCCAGGGAGACACAGAGATAGTATGGACACAGCGCCCTTACTGCTAATGCCACGCTTAGCTGGGTCGCAGACTAAGTGCCAAGGTTGGGGACTTAGTACACTAGTAAGCGCTCTCCCCCCCCCCCCCCGTGCTATGACCCCCTGGTACCGCTGAGGTAATCTGGAGTCTCTCCAGAGGAGTTGCGCGTGCCTGTTAGTCAGTGTTTGTGTCCACTGCAGAGGGAAAATGGCGCTGGTGAGCTGCTGGATCCGCTCATAGTGAAGCCCCGCCCCTTCAATGGCGCACGGTCTTCCCGCACTTTTTTATATTGGCTGAGGTAATTTTGTGCCTAAAATGGAGTCAGCCCCCTTTTAAGTCTATAATGCCAGTCTGGGTACTGTGTACACATATAGTGTACTGAGACTCAGTTCGCTCCCTCAGAAGCCGCACGTCTGCACTGTGTACTGAGTCTGGAGACCCAGTCGCCCCATGTTGAAGCCATGCGTCTCTGTACCCTCATGCCGCTATAATGGCCGGCGACCCGCTAACCGGGACACCGGCTTAGTACTCACCAGTCTTCTATCTTCTGGCTCTGTTAGGGGTGGCGGTGTGCTGCGGGAATGTACGTTCGCCGTGGTGGGGCTTGCGAATAGATCTCTCAGGAGCTAGTGTCCTATCAGTGGGCAACGGGACCATTAACCCTTCAAGAGGTTGGGCCGTTCCCCACTCTAGGTCCCACGAAGCAGGCAGGCTGGTGCCATCCAGTCCTGCCTGAAAATAACAAACAGATAAAATAAATGTAGAAAACTCTTCAGGAGCTTCCAGCGACGTCACCGGCTCCTCCGGGCACATTTTCTAAACTGAGTCTTTTAGGAGGGGCATAGAGGGAGGAGCCAACACACACTATCAAATACTTAAAGTGCCCAAGGCTCCTAGTGGTCCCGTCAATACCCCATGGTACTAAATGGATTCCCAGTATCCCCAAGGACGTAAGAGAAAACATACAGAATGTAAAAGTTCCCAACTATTTTATAAATAAAATAGTGACCATGGTGCAGATGAACATCTTACACTGTTCTGGGAAAAGTGGAACACGTAGGATCCCACCTAGTGTCCCCCAACCAGGCAGTGCTTTAATTTACTGTGTTGTTTTTTATTTTTATATTTGGCTCACGCATAGATTTACATATAATGAGGCACATAACTGTTGATATTCTTTATATATGTCATATTAACCTATTTAAAGCATTGATTATATTTCTGTCAGGTCTTCAATATGCAGTCAGATGTCCTGAATCATAATAATACATTACTTGTCTCCAGCATTTAATTCTGATGTTGCAATGTGGTCCCTGATCTTCAGAGCCTTCAACCTAATTTAGCAGAGAGAGGATTTATTTGAAGGGCTGACACAGAGGGAAAGATTCACAAAATGTAGAAAAAGTTCTCGCTTCCATTGTTGTGATGATCAATGACTCTTCTTCGCAATGCGCGTGCTCTTCACTATTTGATTTAGCGATACTGGAAAAAATAGGAAATAATAGGTTTCCCTTACAGTAAAAATAAAGTAAGAAAAGAATTTAAAAAATGAGCACACTGTAGGATGATTATCTCTACTGTCCTTGAATGTCACAGCGCATCTGTTTACTTTGGAAATCACTTGGAAAGATAATCTGATTTGTCAGCAACAATGAACACTTCAGTAGCCTTTTTTACCCCCTTTAAATGTTTCATATTTTCTCTGTTCACACTTTATAAAGCACAGTAGAGCCCACACGTATAGAGATGTAGAGACCAAAATCGTACACTTAAGGGCTGATTCTGAGTTGCACATTGGGGGTAATTCCAAGTTGATCGCAGCAGGAAATTTTGTAGCAGTTGGGCAAAACCATGGCCCTCATTCCGAGTTGTTCGCTCGCAAGCCGCTTTTAGCAGCTTTGCACACGCTAAGCCGCCGCCTACTGGGAGTGAATCTTAGCTTATCAAAATTGCGAACGAAAGATTAGCAGAATTGCAAATAGACACTTCTTAGCAGTTTCTGAGTAGCTCCAGACTTACTCGGCAACTGCGATCAGTTCAGTCAGTTTCGTTCCTGGTTTGACGTCACAAACACACCCAGCGTTCGCCCAGACACTCCTCCGTTTCTCCAGCCACTCCCACGTTTTTCCCAGAAACGGTAGCGTTTTTTCGCACACACCCATAAAACGGCCAGTTTCCGCCCAGAAACACCCACTTCCTGTCAATCACATTGCGATCACCAGAACGAAGAAAAAACCATGTAATGCCGTGAGTAAAATACCTAACTGCATAGCAAATTTACTTGGCGCAGTCGCACTGCGGACATTGCACATGCGCATTAGCGACTAATCGCACCGTTGCGAGAAAAAAATAACGAGCGAACAACTCGGAATGACCCCCCATGTGCACTGCAGGGTAGGCAGATATAACATGTGCAGAGAGAGTTAGATTTGGGTGTGGTGTGTTCAATCTGCAATCTAAATTGCAGTGTAAAAATAAAGCAGCCAGTATTTACCCTGCACAGAAACAAAATAACCCACCCAAATCTAACTCTCTCTGCACATGTTATATCTGCCTCCCCTGCAGTGCACATGGTTTTGCCCAACTGCTAAAAAATTCCTGCTGCGATCAACTTGGAATTACCCCCATAATGTGGCTGAAATTCTGACCACTTCCTGTGAATGGCGTCCCCATTCCAACATCAACCGGTATCCTGAAATTCATGCACCACCCTCAGCTGTCATCACTGTCATGAGTATTTGTATCCTCCCCATCTTTATTGTAGGAGACAGTGCCGTAACAGGTCATTACGGCGCCCTGTGTCAGCCACACCCACTGACATCATGACATCATGCAGAGGGGGCAAGACCACCAGCGCTGGGAGGCAGCAGCACAGCAGGATCATCCTCAGGATACTCCGGATGCTGTATAGGTCAGGACACTCTGGCCACACTGCAGCAGAGACACTGGATGTAGGCTGCCGTTCCAGGCACCTTGCTAGCCAGATGCAGGGAATATGGAGCAGTGACAGTACCACCCTCAAACCACATCGCCACACAGAGCACAGGGCAGCCTGCAATTAGTGTAACCGGGCCCTGGCAGGAGATCTGACTGATATCGAGTGGATCTCTGCTTATGCACAGCTCATAATAGGATGCAAGTCAATGTACACCCACAGCAATGTACTCTATGTGTGACTGCCCAGTATCTGCGTCTTACTATCCAGTAATGCCTATCCAGCCACAGGTGAAAGTGACCAAGATGCTCACAACAGAATTGTTTATACTTTAAAATGCATATGCATCATACACAGTAAGCTAAAATCACTTCATTTGTCCACATTTGGAATTGCACGCCACTCATGTTTGCTTGGTTTTGAAAACTAATTTCAGGGAGATCCTAGTTGGCTGTAGAATGCGCCGAAGCATGTCATGCTCCACCCAAAGGGTGTGTATATAGCTCCACCTATGGGCATATTTATGGTCAAATGCTTGTTGGAAAATATTTCTATATAACAATGGCCCTCATTCCAAGTTGATCGCTCGCTAGCTGCTTTTAGCAGCTGGGCAAATGCTAAGCAGCCTCCCTCTGGGAGTGTATCTTAGTGTGACCGGACGTTCCCTGCCTGTTACTGACTCCACCCACTGCGCCGTGGGCGGGTTTATGCTGCCACCACCAAACTCCTAACCTGCCGTGGCGTTTGGAACCACAGTTCTGCTCTGTAAGTGCCGACACGCTGCCTTACCACACCTGTGTGGTGTTGACGAATCCCCACTAGTCGCTGGACTAGGCCTCTACCGGTAACTGGCGGAAGGCGGAACTTGGAGACGCTAGGTTCTCCCTGGACAGCCGGAGAACGGGGCTATGTTTGGCATAGCCCTTCAGGTCACAAGATGAAGTGGTCTTCTTGAGGCAAATGGTATTTATTTGCAATAGTTCTAAAGAGAACTCTTCCCTATTGCTAGGGGAAATGGCATACAGCAAGATGTTCACAGCAGAAAGTAGTTGGTATAATACACTCTGGATGCTCGCAGGCCTCTTTTTTATGTCAATTTTCCACACAGTACAACAGGGGATCATGTCCTCCATGAGTCCTTTCCATCCAATCAGGATATCTTACAAAATACAAATAAATAAATTACATTTCAAAAGGAGATAAGTGCAAAAAAGCAATATCCTCCTTTCTGCCACACAGACGTTTGGTATCAGTTTAACATTCACTATTGATACATTTATCACATAGCTTCAAAATACAAATGTTTCTGTCTCATTCACATCTCCATGCAAACCCAGTGTTTGGGATTACAACAGGGAAGGCTGCAACACAAACAGTCTTCCTTCCACCTTCGTTTGTATTTCAAAGATGTTTGGCCACCAAGAGGCCGGGTAATTGACACTTACCTGCACATAGCAAGTCTGGAGTTAGGACAATTATCATACGACTTCCTATGAAAAAGTGTCTCAAGAACTATTTTCAAGGCCTTTTTAGAAACAAAATACCTTGTACTTTTCTCATAAGTGCCCTGTCTATGCAGTTCATCATTCTCCAACTGCACACTGCGCAGCGATATAACATATGACACATTATTAAACATATTTTAAATACCCGGTGCCATGCA